>NW_027464187.1:0-165315 GCF_050947455.1 Rhinoderma darwinii | reverse complement strand
ACCAACACTGCCTGGGCCCAGGCTTTTATCTCTGAGGCCCCATTATGATGTCAGAAAGCTGGCTCTGGAATCCTGAGGGCTCCACTATGACACGTGCAAAGTTCCGTCTGAACTTTATATAAGACGGTGAGGCTCAGTCAGTCACTCAGTGTTGCCTGAGAGGGCAACACTGCAACAGCCGGCCGCCAGGCTGTCTTTTTTTTGCACAGCTAGTTGCCTCCAGGAGGCCACAAGAGGGAGACAAGGGACTGCAAAATGGAAAATAGGCATCCACCAACTTTACAGACAACTTCTCCTTGCTCCTACAACCTCCATCCTTGCACAGTTTGTTATTCTTCTAGGTAACATAGTAACAAATCCAAATTGCTGCTCTCTTTGTAGGCAAGCAAGGCTTTGTTGCAACTGCAATTCTTACTTCTTCTTGAAATGTAGGGACGACAGTACATTCCATCACATCCATCTAGTGTACACAGGTAGGTCCATTGTGGCGGGCAGGCGAGCGGGCGGGCTGCTTTATTGGCTGTTTGCTGTTCCCCTACTCCACTCCACTATTTGACTGTTGTGCTGCATCAATCAATCAATCAATCAATCAATCAATCAATCAATCAATCAATCAATCAATCAATCAATCAATCAATCAATCAGTGGCTGGCTCAGGTGCAGCTCTTTAACTTACCTAAAAGGGAGGGCGGAGAGAAGACAAGGAAGGTGAATGAGGGTGTTCCAATGTGAAATGCCGGAAACACAGAAACACAGACGACACACAACAAGAGGTGGCAATCTATTCATTAATTGCATTTAATCAATGAGCTCATTATCACTCATGCATTGTCCAACAGGTGTTGAAATAATGGGATTAAAAGGGGAGATCCCTTCAGAAAGACAGAAACAATAGCAAAGACAAAAAACACTTTTGGAATCTGCTTTTAGTCAACACATAAGGAAAGGGTGCACCGGTCCTGGAAATACTGCAATACCAGGTCAATGCGTGGAGTGGACAGAGCAAGCTCTATTTCCATCTCCCTGTTCTAAAAATCCATTTAATATATGGTCCCCAGATAGGGGACGTATCAGATATTAAACTGATAAGAACAGATACTACACTTGATCTTAGCCAAAAGGCCGAGAAGCGATAACCCGAACGGGCCGCGCGTTGCCCGAGCCTGCCCGATACTGCTGTTCAGCCCTTGCAGCGATTCAGCCTACTTCTAGGCAATTCCATGGGGCCCTGCAGGCTCACACACTCACAGCTACACGGGAGGTGAATAAAGGCCGGAGAGGAAGCCAGACAGGATTTGCTTCTTTTGCTTGCACCACAATGCAGTGCTGAAAGAGGAGGAATCTACATAAAAACGCCTTCCTGGCAACGCCCAAATGCCCTGCTGCCATGCAGATAAACACTGGCAGCGGCAGCAAGTGCATGCCCACAGCCACCCCTTGTTCCTTCACACCTTGTATCAGCTGTAATCCAGTCCAGTCCAGTGCTGCCTGCTGAGCAGCACTGACCAACACTGCCTGGGCCCAGGCTTTTATCTCTGAGGCCCCATTATGATGTCAGAAAGCTGGCTCTGGAATCCTGAGGGCTCCACTATGACACGTGCAAAGTTCCGTCTGAACTTTATATAAGACGGTGAGGCTCAGTCAGTCACTCAGTGTTGCCTGAGAGGGCAACACTGCAACAGCCGGCCGCCAGGCTGTCTTTTTTTTGCACAGCTAGTTGCCTCCAGGAGGCCACAAGAGGGAGACAAGGGACTGCAAAATGGAAAATAGGCATCCACCAACTTTACAGACAACTTCTCCTTGCTCCTACAACCTCCATCCTTGCACAGTTTGTTATTCTTCTAGGTAACATAGTAACAAATCCAAATTGCTGCTCTCTTTGTAGGCAAGCAAGGCTTTGTTGCAACTGCAATTCTTACTTCTTCTTGAAATGTAGGGACGACAGTACATTCCATCACATCCATCTAGTGTACACAGGTAGGTCCATTGTGGCGGGCAGGCGAGCGGGCGGGCTGCTTTATTGGCTGTTTGCTGTTCCCCTACTCCACTCCACTATTTGACTGTTGTGCTGCATCAATCAATCAATCAATCAATCAATCAATCAATCAATCAATCAATCAATCAATCAATCAGTGGCTGGCTCAGGTGCAGCTCTTTAACTTACCTAAAAGGGAGGGCGGAGAGGAGACAAGGAAGGTGAATGAGGTGTTCCAATGTGAAATGCCGGAAACACAGAAACACAGACGACACACAACAAGAGGTGGCAATCTATTCATTAATTGCATTTAATCAATGAGCTCATTATCACTCATGCATTGTCCAACAGGTGTTGAAATAATGGGATTAAAAGGGGAGATCCCTTCAGAAAGACAGAAACAATAGCAAAGACAAAAAACACTTTTGGAATCTGCTTTTAGTCAACACATAAGGAAAGGGTGCACCGGTCCTGGAAATACTGCAATACCAGGTCAATGCGTGGAGTGGACAGAGCAAGCTCTATTTCCATCTCCCTGTTCTAAAAATCCATTTAATATATGGTCCCCAGATAGGGGACGTATCAGATATTAAACTGATAAGAACAGATACTACACTTGATCTTAGCCAAAAGGCCGAGAAGCGATAACCCGAACGGGCCGCGCGTTGCCCGAGCCTGCCCGATACTGCTGTTCAGCCCTTGCAGCGATTCAGCCTACTTCTAGGCAATTCCATGGGGCCCTGCAGGCTCACACACTCACAGCTACACGGGAGGTGAATAAAGGCCGGAGAGGAAGCCAGACAGGATTTGCTTCTTTTGCTTGCACCACAATGCAGTGCTGAAAGAGGAGAAATCTACATAAAAACGCCTTCCTGGCAACGCCCAAATGCCCTGCTGCCATGCAGATAAACACTGGCAGCGGCAGCAAGTGCATGCCCACAGCCACCCCTTGTTCCTTCACACCTTGTATCAGCTGTAATCCAGTCCAGTCCAGTGCTGCCTGCTGAGCAGCACTGACCAACACTGCCTGGGCCCAGGCTTTTATCTCTGAGGCCCCATTATGATGTCAGAAAGCTGGCTCTGGAATCCTGAGGGCTCCACTATGACACGTGCAAAGTTCCGTCTGAACTTTATATAAGACGGTGAGGCTCAGTCAGTCACTCAGTGTTGCCTGAGAGGGCAACACTGCAACAGCCGGCCGCCAGGCTGTCTTTTTTTTTGCACAGCTAGTTGCCTCCAGGAGGCCACAAGAGGGAGACAAGGGACTGCAAAATGGAAAATAGGCATCCACCAACTTTACAGACAACTTCTCCTTGCTCCTACAACCTCCATCCTTGCACAGTTTGTTATTCTTCTAGGTAACATAGTAACAAATCCAAATTGCTGCTCTCTTTGTAGGCAAGCAAGGCTTTGTTGCAACTGCAATTCTTACTTCTTCTTGAAATGTAGGGACGACAGTACATTCCATCACATCCATCTAGTGTACACAGGTAGGTCCATTGTGGCGGGCAGGCGAGCGGGCGGGCTGCTTTATTGGCTGTTTGCTGTTCCCCTACTCCACTCCACTATTTGACTGTTGTGCTGCATCAATCAATCAATCAATCAATCAATCAATCAATCAATCAATCAATCAATCAATCAGTGGCTGGCTCAGGTGCAGCTCTTTAACTTACCTAAAAGGGAGGGCGGAGAGAAGACAAGGAAGGTGAATGAGGTGTTCCAATGTGAAATGCCGGAAACACAGAAACACAGACGACACACAACAAGAGGTGGCAATCTATTCATTAATTGCATTTAATCAATGAGCTCATTATCACTCATGCATTGTCCAACAGGTGTTGAAATAATGGGATTAAAAGGGGAGATCCCTTCAGAAAGACAGAAACAATAGCAAAGACAAAAAACACTTTTGGAATCTGCTTTTAGTCAACACATAAGGAAAGGGTGCACCGGTCCTGGAAATACTGCAATACCAGGTCAATGCGTGGAGTGGACAGAGCAAGCTCTATTTCCATCTCCCTGTTCTAAAAATCCATTTAATATATGGTCCCCAGATAGGGGACGTATCAGATATTAAACTGATAAGAACAGATACTACACTTGATCTTAGCCAAAAGGCCGAGAAGCGATAACCCGAACGGGCCGCGCGTTGCCCGAGCCTGCCCGATACTGCTGTTCAGCCCTTGCAGCGATTCAGCCTACTTCTAGGCAATTCCATGGGGCCCTGCAGGCTCACACACTCACAGCTACACGGGAGGTGAATAAAGGCCGGAGAGGAAGCCAGACAGGATTTGCTTCTTTTGCTTGCACCACAATGCAGTGCTGAAAGAGGAGGAATCTACATAAAAACGCCTTCCTGGCAACGCCCAAATGCCCTGCTGCCATGCAGATAAACACTGGCAGCGGCAGCAAGTGCATGCCCACAGCCACCCCTTGTTCCTTCACACCTTGTATCAGCTGTAATCCAGTCCAGTCCAGTGCTGCCTGCTGAGCAGCACTGACCAACACTGCCTGGGCCCAGGCTTTTATCTCTGAGGCCCCATTATGATGTCAGAAAGCTGGCTCTGGAATCCTGAGGGCTCCACTATGACACGTGCAAAGTTCCGTCTGAACTTTATATAAGACGGTGAGGCTCAGTCAGTCACTCAGTGTTGCCTGAGAGGGCAACACTGCAACAGCCGGCCGCCAGGCTGTCTTTTTTTTGCACAGCTAGTTGCCTCCAGGAGGCCACAAGAGGGAGACAAGGGACTGCAAAATGGAAAATAGGCATCCACCAACTTTACAGACAACTTCTCCTTGCTCCTACAACCTCCATCCTTGCACAGTTTGTTATTCTTCTAGGTAACATAGTAACAAATCCAAATTGCTGCTCTCTTTGTAGGCAAGCAAGGCTTTGTTGCAACTGCAATTCTTACTTCTTCTTGAAATGTAGGGACGACAGTACATTCCATCACATCCATCTAGTGTACACAGGTAGGTCCATTGTGGCGGGCAGGCGAGCGGGCGGGCTGCTTTATTGGCTGTTTGCTGTTCCCCTACTCCACTCCACTATTTGACTGTTGTGCTGCATCAATCAATCAATCAATCAATCAATCAATCAATCAATCAATCAATCAATCAATCAGTGGCTGGCTCAGGTGCAGCTCTTTAACTTACCTAAAAGGGAGGGCGGAGAGAAGACAAGGAAGGTGAATGAGGTGTTCCAATGTGAAATGCCGGAAACACAGAAACACAGACGACACACAACAAGAGGTGGCAATCTATTCATTAATTGCATTTAATCAATGAGCTCATTATCACTCATGCATTGTCCAACAGGTGTTGAAATAATGGGATTAAAAGGGGAGATCCCTTCAGAAAGACAGAAACAATAGCAAAGACAAAAAACACTTTTGGAATCTGCTTTTAGTCAACACATAAGGAAAGGGTGCACCGGTCCTGGAAATACTGCAATACCAGGTCAATGCGTGGAGTGGACAGAGCAAGCTCTATTTCCATCTCCCTGTTCTAAAAATCCATTTAATATATGGTCCCCAGATAGGGGACGTATCAGATATTAAACTGATAAGAACAGATACTACACTTGATCTTAGCCAAAAGGCCGAGAAGCGATAACCCGAACGGGCCGCGCGTTGCCCGAGCCTGCCCGATACTGCTGTTCAGCCCTTGCAGCGATTCAGCCTACTTCTAGGCAATTCCATGGGGCCCTGCAGGCTCACACACTCACAGCTACACGGGAGGTGAATAAAGGCCGGAGAGGAAGCCAGACAGGATTTGCTTCTTTTGCTTGCACCACAATGCAGTGCTGAAAGAGGAGGAATCTACATAAAAACGCCTTCCTGGCAACGCCCAAATGCCCTGCTGCCATGCAGATAAACACTGGCAGCGGCAGCAAGTGCATGCCCACAGCCACCCCTTGTTCCTTCACACCTTGTATCAGCTGTAATCCAGTCCAGTCCAGTGCTGCCTGCTGAGCAGCACTGACCAACACTGCCTGGGCCCAGGCTTTTATCTCTGAGGCCCCATTATGATGTCAGAAAGCTGGCTCTGGAATCCTGAGGGCTCCACTATGACACGTGCAAAGTTCCGTCTGAACTTTATATAAGACGGTGAGGCTCAGTCAGTCACTCAGTGTTGCCTGAGAGGGCAACACTGCAACAGCCGGCCGCCAGGCTGTCTTTTTTTTGCACAGCTAGTTGCCTCCAGGAGGCCACAAGAGGGAGACAAGGGACTGCAAAATGGAAAATAGGCATCCACCAACTTTACAGACAACTTCTCCTTGCTCCTACAACCTCCATCCTTGCACAGTTTGTTATTCTTCTAGGTAACATAGTAACAAATCCAAATTGCTGCTCTCTTTGTAGGCAAGCAAGGCTTTGTTGCAACTGCAATTCTTACTTCTTCTTGAAATGTAGGGACGACAGTACATTCCATCACATCCATCTAGTGTACACAGGTAGGTCCATTGTGGCGGGCAGGCGAGCGGGCGGGCTGCTTTATTGGCTGTTTGCTGTTCCCCTACTCCACTCCACTATTTGACTGTTGTGCTGCATCAATCAATCAATCAATCAATCAATCAATCAATCAATCAATCAATCAATCAATCAATCAATCAATCAATCAATCAGTGGCTGGCTCAGGTGCAGCTCTTTAACTTACCTAAAAGGGAGGGCGGAGAGGAGACAAGGAAGGTGAATGAGGTGTTCCAATGTGAAATGCCGGAAACACAGAAACACAGACGACACACAACAAGAGGTGGCAATCTATTCATTAATTGCATTTAATCAATGAGCTCATTATCACTCATGCATTGTCCAACAGGTGTTGAAATAATGGGATTAAAAGGGGAGATCCCTTCAGAAAGACAGAAACAATAGCAAAGACAAAAAACACTTTTGGAATCTGCTTTTAGTCAACACATAAGGAAAGGGTGCACCGGTCCTGGAAATACTGCAATACCAGGTCAATGCGTGGAGTGGACAGAGCAAGCTCTATTTCCATCTCCCTGTTCTAAAAATCCATTTAATATATGGTCCCCAGATAGGGGACGTATCAGATATTAAACTGATAAGAACAGATACTACACTTGATCTTAGCCAAAAGGCCGAGAAGCGATAACCCGAACGGGCCGCGCGTTGCCCGAGCCTGCCCGATACTGCTGTTCAGCCCTTGCAGCGATTCAGCCTACTTCTAGGCAATTCCATGGGGCCCTGCAGGCTCACACACTCACAGCTACACGGGAGGTGAATAAAGGCCGGAGAGGAAGCCAGACAGGATTTGCTTCTTTTGCTTGCACCACAATGCAGTGCTGAAAGAGGAGGAATCTACATAAAAACGCCTTCCTGGCAACGCCCAAATGCCCTGCTGCCATGCAGATAAACACTGGCAGCGGCAGCAAGTGCATGCCCACAGCCACCCCTTGTTCCTTCACACCTTGTATCAGCTGTAATCCAGTCCAGTCCAGTGCTGCCTGCTGAGCAGCACTGACCAACACTGCCTGGGCCCAGGCTTTTATCTCTGAGGCCCCATTATGATGTCAGAAAGCTGGCTCTGGAATCCTGAGGGCTCCACTATGACACGTGCAAAGTTCCGTCTGAACTTTATATAAGACGGTGAGGCTCAGTCAGTCACTCAGTGTTGCCTGAGAGGGCAACACTGCAACAGCCGGCCGCCAGGCTGTCTTTTTTTTGCACAGCTAGTTGCCTCCAGGAGGCCACAAGAGGGAGACAAGGGACTGCAAAATGGAAAATAGGCATCCACCAACTTTACAGACAACTTCTCCTTGCTCCTACAACCTCCATCCTTGCACAGTTTGTTATTCTTCTAGGTAACATAGTAACAAATCCAAATTGCTGCTCTCTTTGTAGGCAAGCAAGGCTTTGTTGCAACTGCAATTCTTACTTCTTCTTGAAATGTAGGGACGACAGTACATTCCATCACATCCATCTAGTGTACACAGGTAGGTCCATTGTGGCGGGCAGGCGAGCGGGCGGGCTGCTTTATTGGCTGTTTGCTGTTCCCCTACTCCACTCCACTATTTGACTGTTGTGCTGCATCAATCAATCAATCAATCAATCAATCAATCAATCAATCAATCAATCAATCAATCAATCAATCAGTGGCTGGCTCAGGTGCAGCTCTTTAACTTACCTAAAAGGGAGGGCGGAGAGAAGACAAGGAAGGTGAATGAGGTGTTCCAATGTGAAATGCCGGAAACACAGAAACACAGACGACACACAACAAGAGGTGGCAATCTATTCATTAATTGCATTTAATCAATGAGCTCATTATCACTCATGCATTGTCCAACAGGTGTTGAAATAATGGGATTAAAAGGGGAGATCCCTTCAGAAAGACAGAAACAATAGCAAAGACAAAAAACACTTTTGGAATCTGCTTTTAGTCAACACATAAGGAAAGGGTGCACCGGTCCTGGAAATACTGCAATACCAGGTCAATGCGTGGAGTGGACAGAGCAAGCTCTATTTCCATCTCCCTGTTCTAAAAATCCATTTAATATATGGTCCCCAGATAGGGGACGTATCAGATATTAAACTGATAAGAACAGATACTACACTTGATCTTAGCCAAAAGGCCGAGAAGCGATAACCCGAACGGGCCGCGCGTTGCCCGAGCCTGCCCGATACTGCTGTTCAGCCCTTGCAGCGATTCAGCCTACTTCTAGGCAATTCCATGGGGCCCTGCAGGCTCACACACTCACAGCTACACGGGAGGTGAATAAAGGCCGGAGAGGAAGCCAGACAGGATTTGCTTCTTTTGCTTGCACCACAATGCAGTGCTGAAAGAGGAGGAATCTACATAAAAACGCCTTCCTGGCAACGCCCAAATGCCCTGCTGCCATGCAGATAAACACTGGCAGCGGCAGCAAGTGCATGCCCACAGCCACCCCTTGTTCCTTCACACCTTGTATCAGCTGTAATCCAGTCCAGTCCAGTGCTGCCTGCTGAGCAGCACTGACCAACACTGCCTGGGCCCAGGCTTTTATCTCTGAGGCCCCATTATGATGTCAGAAAGCTGGCTCTGGAATCCTGAGGGCTCCACTATGACACGTGCAAAGTTCCGTCTGAACTTTATATAAGACGGTGAGGCTCAGTCAGTCACTCAGTGTTGCCTGAGAGGGCAACACTGCAACAGCCGGCCGCCAGGCTGTCTTTTTTTTGCACAGCTAGTTGCCTCCAGGAGGCCACAAGAGGGAGACAAGGGACTGCAAAATGGAAAATAGGCATCCACCAACTTTACAGACAACTTCTCCTTGCTCCTACAACCTCCATCCTTGCACAGTTTGTTATTCTTCTAGGTAACATAGTAACAAATCCAAATTGCTGCTCTCTTTGTAGGCAAGCAAGGCTTTGTTGCAACTGCAATTCTTACTTCTTCTTGAAATGTAGGGACGACAGTACATTCCATCACATCCATCTAGTGTACACAGGTAGGTCCATTGTGGCGGGCAGGCGAGCGGGCGGGCTGCTTTATTGGCTGTTTGCTGTTCCCCTACTCCACTCCACTATTTGACTGTTGTGCTGCATCAATCAATCAATCAATCAATCAATCAATCAATCAATCAATCAATCAATCAATCAATCAATCAATCAATCAGTGGCTGGCTCAGGTGCAGCTCTTTAACTTACCTAAAAGGGAGGGCGGAGAGGAGACAAGGAAGGTGAATGAGGTGTTCCAATGTGAAATGCCGGAAACACAGAAACACAGACGACACACAACAAGAGGTGGCAATCTATTCATTAATTGCATTTAATCAATGAGCTCATTATCACTCATGCATTGTCCAACAGGTGTTGAAATAATGGGATTAAAAGGGGAGATCCCTTCAGAAAGACAGAAACAATAGCAAAGACAAAAAACACTTTTGGAATCTGCTTTTAGTCAACACATAAGGAAAGGGTGCACCGGTCCTGGAAATACTGCAATACCAGGTCAATGCGTGGAGTGGACAGAGCAAGCTCTATTTCCATCTCCCTGTTCTAAAAATCCATTTAATATATGGTCCCCAGATAGGGGACGTATCAGATATTAAACTGATAAGAACAGATACTACACTTGATCTTAGCCAAAAGGCCGAGAAGCGATAACCCGAACGGGCCGCGCGTTGCCCGAGCCTGCCCGATACTGCTGTTCAGCCCTTGCAGCGATTCAGCCTACTTCTAGGCAATTCCATGGGGCCCTGCAGGCTCACACACTCACAGCTACACGGGAGGTGAATAAAGGCCGGAGAGGAAGCCAGACAGGATTTGCTTCTTTTGCTTGCACCACAATGCAGTGCTGAAAGAGGAGGAATCTACATAAAAACGCCTTCCTGGCAACGCCCAAATGCCCTGCTGCCATGCAGATTAACACTGGCAGCGGCAGCAAGTGCATGCCCACAGCCACCCCTTGTTCCTTCACACCTTGTATCAGCTGTAATCCAGTCCAGTCCAGTGCTGCCTGCTGAGCAGCACTGACCAACACTGCCTGGGCCCAGGCTTTTATCTCTGAGGCCCCATTATGATGTCAGAAAGCTGGCTCTGGAATCCTGAGGGCTCCACTATGACACGTGCAAAGTTCCGTCTGAACTTTATATAAGACGGTGAGGCTCAGTCAGTCACTCAGTGTTGCCTGAGTGGGCAACACTGCAACAGCCGGCCGCCAGGCTGTCTTTTTTTTGCACAGCTAGTTGCCTCCAGGAGGCCACAAGAGGGAGACAAGGGACTGCAAAATGGAAAATAGGCATCCACCAACTTTACAGACAACTTCTCCTTGCTCCTACAACCTCCATCCTTGCACAGTTTGTTATTCTTCTAGGTAACATAGTAACAAATCCAAATTGCTGCTCTCTTTGTAGGCAAGCAAGGCTTTGTTGCAACTGCAATTCTTACTTCTTCTTGAAATGTAGGGACGACAGTACATTCCATCACATCCATCTAGTGTACACAGGTAGGTCCATTGTGGCGGGCAGGCGAGCGGGCGGGCTGCTTTATTGGCTGTTTGCTGTTCCCCTACTCCACTCCACTATTTGACTGTTGTGCTGCATCAATCAATCAATCAATCAATCAATCAATCAATCAATCAATCAATCAATCAGTGGCTGGCTCAGGTGCAGCTCTTTAACTTACCTAAAAGGGAGGGCGGAGAGAAGACAAGGAAGGTGAATGAGGTGTTCCAATGTGAAATGCCGGAAACACAGAAACACAGACGACACACAACAAGAGGTGGCAATCTATTCATTAATTGCATTTAATCAATGAGCTCATTATCACTCATGCATTGTCCAACAGGTGTTGAAATAATGGGATTAAAAGGGGAGATCCCTTCAGAAAGACAGAAACAATAGCAAAGACAAAAAACACTTTTGGAATCTGCTTTTAGTCAACACATAAGGAAAGGGTGCACCGGTCCTGGAAATACTGCAATACCAGGTCAATGCGTGGAGTGGACAGAGCAAGCTCTATTTCCATCTCCCTGTTCTAAAAATCCATTTAATATATGGTCCCCAGATAGGGGACGTATCAGATATTAAACTGATAAGAACAGATACTACACTTGATCTTAGCCAAAAGGCCGAGAAGCGATAACCCGAACGGGCCGCGCGTTGCCCGAGCCTGCCCGATACTGCTGTTCAGCCCTTGCAGCGATTCAGCCTACTTCTAGGCAATTCCATGGGGCCCTGCAGGCTCACACACTCACAGCTACACGGGAGGTGAATAAAGGCCGGAGAGGAAGCCAGACAGGATTTGCTTCTTTTGCTTGCACCACAATGCAGTGCTGAAAGAGGAGAAATCTACATAAAAACGCCTTCCTGGCAACGCCCAAATGCCCTGCTGCCATGCAGATAAACACTGGCAGCGGCAGCAAGTGCATGCCCACAGCCACCCCTTGTTCCTTCACACCTTGTATCAGCTGTAATCCAGTCCAGTCCAGTGCTGCCTGCTGAGCAGCACTGACCAACACTGCCTGGGCCCAGGCTTTTATCTCTGAGGCCCCATTATGATGTCAGAAAGCTGGCTCTGGAATCCTGAGGGCTCCACTATGACACGTGCAAAGTTCCGTCTGAACTTTATATAAGACGGTGAGGCTCAGTCAGTCACTCAGTGTTGCCTGAGAGGGCAACACTGCAACAGCCGGCCGCCAGGCTGTCTTTTTTTTGCACAGCTAGTTGCCTCCAGGAGGCCACAAGAGGGAGACAAGGGACTGCAAAATGGAAAATAGGCATCCACCAACTTTACAGACAACTTCTCCTTGCTCCTACAACCTCCATCCTTGCACAGTTTGTTATTCTTCTAGGTAACATAGTAACAAATCCAAATTGCTGCTCTCTTTGTAGGCAAGCAAGGCTTTGTTGCAACTGCAATTCTTACTTCTTCTTGAAATGTAGGGACGACAGTACATTCCATCACATCCATCTAGTGTACACAGGTAGGTCCATTGTGGCGGGCAGGCGAGCGGGCGGGCTGCTTTATTGGCTGTTTGCTGTTCCCCTACTCCACTCCACTATTTGACTGTTGTGCTGCATCAATCAATCAATCAATCAATCAATCAATCAATCAATCAATCAATCAATCAATCAATCAATCAGTGGCTGGCTCAGGTGCAGCTCTTTAACTTACCTAAAAGGGAGGGCGGAGAGAAGACAAGGAAGGTGAATGAGGTGTTCCAATGTGAAATGCCGGAAACACAGAAACACAGACGACACACAACAAGAGGTGGCAATCTATTCATTAATTGCATTTAATCAATGAGCTCATTATCACTCATGCATTGTCCAACAGGTGTTGAAATAATGGGATTAAAAGGGGAGATCCCTTCAGAAAGACAGAAACAATAGCAAAGACAAAAAACACTTTTGGAATCTGCTTTTAGTCAACACATAAGGAAAGGGTGCACCGGTCCTGGAAATACTGCAATACCAGGTCAATGCGTGGAGTGGACAGAGCAAGCTCTATTTCCATCTCCCTGTTCTAAAAATCCATTTAATATATGGTCCCCAGATAGGGGACGTATCAGATATTAAACTGATAAGAACAGATACTACACTTGATCTTAGCCAAAAGGCCGAGAAGCGATAACCCGAACGGGCCGCGCGTTGCCCGAGCCTGCCCGATACTGCTGTTCAGCCCTTGCAGCGATTCAGCCTACTTCTAGGCAATTCCATGGGGCCCTGCAGGCTCACACACTCACAGCTACACGGGAGGTGAATAAAGGCCGGAGAGGAAGCCAGACAGGATTTGCTTCTTTTGCTTGCACCACAATGCAGTGCTGAAAGAGGAGGAATCTACATAAAAACGCCTTCCTGGCAACGCCCAAATTCCCTGCTGCCATGCAGATAAACACTGGCAGCGGCAGCAAGTGCATGCCCACAGCCACCCCTTGTTCCTTCACACCTTGTATCAGCTGTAATCCAGTCCAGTCCAGTGCTGCCTGCTGAGCAGCACTGACCAACACTGCCTGGGCCCAGGCTTTTATCTCTGAGGCCCCATTATGATGTCAGAAAGCTGGCTCTGGAATCCTGAGGGCTCCACTATGACACGTGCAAAGTTCCGTCTGAACTTTATATAAGACGGTGAGGCTCAGTCAGTCACTCAGTGTTGCCTGAGAGGGCAACACTGCAACAGCCGGCCGCCAGGCTGTCTTTTTTTTGCACAGCTAGTTGCCTCCAGGAGGCCACAAGAGGGAGACAAGGGACTGCAAAATGGAAAATAGGCATCCACCAACTTTACAGACAACTTCTCCTTGCTCCTACAACCTCCATCCTTGCACAGTTTGTTATTCTTCTAGGTAACATAGTAACAAATCCAAATTGCTGCTCTCTTTGTAGGCAAGCAAGGCTTTGTTGCAACTGCAATTCTTACTTCTTCTTGAAATGTAGGGACAACAGTACATTCCATCACATCCATCTAGTGTACACAGGTAGGTCCATTGTGGCGGGCAGGCGAGCGGGCGGGCTGCTTTATTGGCTGTTTGCTGTTCCCCTACTCCACTCCACTATTTGACTGTTGTGCTGCATCAATCAATCAATCAATCAATCAATCAATCAATCAATCAATCAATCAATCAATCAGTGGCTGGCTCAGGTGCAGCTCTTTAACTTACCTAAAAGGGAGGGCGGAGAGAAGACAAGGAAGGTGAATGAGGTGTTCCAATGTGAAATGCCGGAAACACAGAAACACAGACGACACACAACAAGAGGTGGCAATCTATTCATTAATTGCATTTAATCAATGAGCTCATTATCACTCATGCATTGTCCAACAGGTGTTGAAATAATGGGATTAAAAGGGGAGATCCCTTCAGAAAGACAGAAACAATAGCAAAGACAAAAAACACTTTTGGAATCTGCTTTTAGTCAACACATAAGGAAAGGGTGCACCGGTCCTGGAAATACTGCAATACCAGGTCAATGCGTGGAGTGGACAGAGCAAGCTCTATTTCCATCTCCCTGTTCTAAAAATCCATTTAATATATGGTCCCCAGATAGGGGACGTATCAGATATTAAACTGATAAGAACAGATACTACACTTGATCTTAGCCAAAAGGCCGAGAAGCGATAACCCGAACGGGCCGCGCGTTGCCCGAGCCTGCCCGATACTGCTGTTCAGCCCTTGCAGCGATTCAGCCTACTTCTAGGCAATTCCATGGGGCCCTGCAGGCTCACACACTCACAGCTACACGGGAGGTGAATAAAGGCCGGAGAGGAAGCCAGACAGGATTTGCTTCTTTTGCTTGCACCACAATGCAGTGCTGAAAGAGGAGGAATCTACATAAAAACGCCTTCCTGGCAACGCCCAAATGCCCTGCTGCCATGCAGATAAACACTGGCAGCGGCAGCAAGTGCATGCCCACAGCCACCCCTTGTTCCTTCACACCTTGTATCAGCTGTAATCCAGTCCAGTCCAGTGCTGCCTGCTGAGCAGCACTGACCAACACTGCCTGGGCCCAGGCTTTTATCTCTGAGGCCCCATTATGATGTCAGAAAGCTGGCTCTGGAATCCTGAGGGCTCCACTATGACACGTGCAAAGTTCCGTCTGAACTTTATATAAGACGGTGAGGCTCAGTCAGTCACTCAGTGTTGCCTGAGAGGGCAACACTGCAACAGCCGGCCGCCAGGCTGTCTATTTTTTGCACAGCTAGTTGCCTCCAGGAGGCCACAAGAGGGAGACAAGGGACTGCAAAATGGAAAATAGGCATCCACCAACTTTACAGACAACTTCTCCTTGCTCCTACAACCTCCATCCTTGCACAGTTTGTTATTCTTCTAGGTAACATAGTAACAAATCCAAATTGCTGCTCTCTTTGTAGGCAAGCAAGGCTTTGTTGCAACTGCAATTCTTACTTCTTCTTGAAATGTAGGGACGACAGTACATTCCATCACATCCATCTAGTGTACACAGGTAGGTCCATTGTGGCGGGCAGGCGAGCGGGCGGGCTGCTTTATTGGCTGTTTGCTGTTCCCCTACTCCACTCCACTATTTGACTGTTGTGCTGCATCAATCAATCAATCAATCAATCAATCAATCAATCAATCAATCAATCAATCAATCAGTGGCTGGCTCAGGTGCAGCTCTTTAACTTACCTAAAAGGGAGGGCGGAGAGAAGACAAGGAAGGTGAATGAGGTGTTCCAATGTGAAATGCCGGAAACACAGAAACACAGACGACACACAACAAGAGGTGGCAATCTATTCATTAATTGCATTTAATCAATGAGCTCATTATCACTCATGCATTGTCCAACAGGTGTTGAAATAATGGGATTAAAAGGGGAGATCCCTTCAGAAAGACAGAAACAATAGCAAAGACAAAAAACACTTTTGGAATCTGCTTTTAGTCAACACATAAGGAAAGGGTGCACCGGTCCTGGAAATACTGCAATACCAGGTCAATGCGTGGAGTGGACAGAGCAAGCTCTATTTCCATCTCCCTGTTCTAAAAATCCATTTAATATATGGTCCCCAGATAGGGGACGTATCAGATATTAAACTGATAAGAACAGATACTACACTTGATCTTAGCCAAAAGGCCGAGAAGCGATAACCCGAACGGGCCGCGCGTTGCCCGAGCCTGCCCGATACTGCTGTTCAGCCCTTGCAGCGATTCAGCCTACTTCTAGGCAATTCCATGGGGCCCTGCAGGCTCACACACTCACAGCTACACGGGAGGTGAATAAAGGCCGGAGAGGAAGCCAGACAGGATTTGCTTCTTTTGCTTGCACCACAATGCAGTGCTGAAAGAGGAGGAATCTACATAAAAACGCCTTCCTGGCAACGCCCAAATGCCCTGCTGCCATGCAGATAAACACTGGCAGCGGCAGCAAGTGCATGCCCACAGCCACCCCTTGTTCCTTCACACCTTGTATCAGCTGTAATCCAGTCCAGTCCAGTGCTGCCTGCTGAGCAGCACTGACCAACACTGCCTGGGCCCAGGCTTTTATCTCTGAGGCCCCATTATGATGTCAGAAAGCTGGCTCTGGAATCCTGAGGGCTCCACTATGACACGTGCAAAGTTCCGTCTGAACTTTATATAAGACGGTGAGGCTCAGTCAGTCACTCAGTGTTGCCTGAGAGGGCAACACTGCAACAGCCGGCCGCCAGGCTGTCTTTTTTTTGCACAGCTAGTTGCCTCCAGGAGGCCACAAGAGGGAGACAAGGGACTGCAAAATGGAAAATAGGCATCCACCAACTTTACAGACAACTTCTCCTTGCTCCTACAACCTCCATCCTTGCACAGTTTGTTATTCTTCTAGGTAACATAGTAACAAATCCAAATTGCTGCTCTCTTTGTAGGCAAGCAAGGCTTTGTTGCAACTGCAATTCTTACTTCTTCTTGAAATGTAGGGACGACAGTACATTCCATCACATCCATCTAGTGTACACAGGTAGGTCCATTGTGGCGGGCAGGCGAGCGGGCGGGCTGCTTTATTGGCTGTTTGCTGTTCCCCTACTCCACTCCACTATTTGACTGTTGTGCTGCATCAATCAATCAATCAATCAATCAATCAATCAATCAATCAATCAATCAATCAATCAGTGGCTGGCTCAGGTGCAGCTCTTTAACTTACCTAAAAGGGAGGGCGGAGAGAAGACAAGGAAGGTGAATGAGGTGTTCCAATGTGAAATGCCGGAAACACAGAAACACAGACGACACACAACAAGAGGTGGCAATCTATTCATTAATTGCATTTAATCAATGAGCTCATTATCACTCATGCATTGTCCAACAGGTGTTGAAATAATGGGATTAAAAGGGGAGATCCCTTCAGAAAGATAGAAACAATAGCAAAGACAAAAAACACTTTTGGAATCTGCTTTTAGTCAACACATAAGGAAAGGGTGCACCGGTCCTGGAAATACTGCAATACCAGGTCAATGCGTGGAGTGGACAGAGCAAGCTCTATTTCCATCTCCCTGTTCTAAAAATCCATTTAATATATGGTCCCCAGATAGGGGACGTATCAGATATTAAACTGATAAGAACAGATACTACACTTGATCTTAGCCAAAAGGCCGAGAAGCGATAACCCGAACGGGCCGCGCGTTGCCCGAGCCTGCCCGATACTGCTGTTCAGCCCTTGCAGCGATTCAGCCTACTTCTAGGCAATTCCATGGGGCCCTGCAGGCTCACACACTCACAGCTACACGGGAGGTGAATAAAGGCCGGAGAGGAAGCCAGACAGGATTTGCTTCTTTTGCTTGCACCACAATGCAGTGCTGAAAGAGGAGGAATCTACATAAAAACGCCTTCCTGGCAACGCCCAAATGCCCTGCTGCCATGCAGATAAACACTGGCAGCGGCAGCAAGTGCATGCCCACAGCCACCCCTTGTTCCTTCACACCTTGTATCAGCTGTAATCCAGTCCAGTCCAGTGCTGCCTGCTGAGCAGCACTGACCAACACTGCCTGGGCCCAGGCTTTTATCTCTGAGGCCCCATTATGATGTCAGAAAGCTGGCTCTGGAATCCTGAGGGCTCCACTATGACACGTGCAAAGTTCCGTCTGAACTTTATATAAGACGGTGAGGCTCAGTCAGTCACTCAGTGTTGCCTGAGAGGGCAACACTGCAACAGCCGGCCGCCAGGCTGTCTTTTTTTTGCACAGCTAGTTGCCTCCAGGAGGCCACAAGAGGGAGACAAGGGACTGCAAAATGGAAAATAGGCATCCACCAACTTTACAGACAACTTCTCCTTGCTCCTACAACCTCCATCCTTGCACAGTTTGTTATTCTTCTAGGTAACATAGTAACAAATCCAAATTGCTGCTCTCTTTGTAGGCAAGCAAGGCTTTGTTGCAACTGCAATTCTTACTTCTTCTTGAAATGTAGGGACGACAGTACATTCCATCACATCCATCTAGTGTACACAGGTAGGTCCATTGTGGCGGGCAGGCGAGCGGGCGGGCTGCTTTATTGGCTGTTTGCTGTTCCCCTACTCCACTCCACTATTTGACTGTTGTGCTGCATCAATCAATCAATCAATCAATCAATCAATCAATCAATCAATCAATCAGTGGCTGGCTCAGGTGCAGCTCTTTAACTTACCTAAAAGGGAGGGCGGAGAGAAGACAAGGAAGGTGAATGAGGTGTTCCAATGTGAAATGCCGGAAACACAGAAACACAGACGACACACAACAAGAGGTGGCAATCTATTCATTAATTGCATTTAATCAATGAGCTCATTATCACTCATGCATTGTCCAACAGGTGTTGAAATAATGGGATTAAAAGGGGAGATCCCTTCAGAAAGACAGAAACAATAGCAAAGACAAAAAACACTTTTGGAATCTGCTTTTAGTCAACACATAAGGAAAGGGTGCACCGGTCCTGGAAATACTGCAATACCAGGTCAATGCGTGGAGTGGACAGAGCAAGCTCTATTTCCATCTCCCTGTTCTAAAAATCCATTTAATATATGGTCCCCAGATAGGGGACGTATCAGATATTAAACTGATAAGAACAGATACTACACTTGATCTTAGCCAAAAGGCCGAGAAGCGATAACCCGAACGGGCCGCGCGTTGCCCGAGCCTGCCCGATACTGCTGTTCAGCCCTTGCAGCGATTCAGCCTACTTCTAGGCAATTCCATGGGGCCCTGCAGGCTCACACACTCACAGCTACACGGGAGGTGAATAAAGGCCGGAGAGGAAGCCAGACAGGATTTGCTTCTTTTGCTTGCACCACAATGCAGTGCTGAAAGAGGAGGAATCTACATAAAAACGCCTTCCTGGCAACGCCCAAATGCCCTGCTGCCATGCAGATAAACACTGGCAGCGGCAGCAAGTGCATGCCCACAGCCACCCCTTGTTCCTTCACACCTTGTATCAGCTGTAATCCAGTCCAGTCCAGTGCTGCCTGCTGAGCAGCACTGACCAACACTGCCTGGGCCCAGGCTTTTATCTCTGAGGCCCCATTATGATGTCAGAAAGCTGGCTCTGGAATCCTGAGGGCTCCACTATGACACGTGCAAAGTTCCGTCTGAACTTTATATAAGACGGTGAGGCTCAGTCAGTCACTCAGTGTTGCCTGAGAGGGCAACACTGCAACAGCCGGCCGCCAGGCTGTCTTTTTTTTGCACAGCTAGTTGCCTCCAGGAGGCCACAAGAGGGAGACAAGGGACTGCAAAATGGAAAATAGGCATCCACCAACTTTACAGACAACTTCTCCTTGCTCCTACAACCTCCATCCTTGCACAGTTTGTTATTCTTCTAGGTAACATAGTAACAAATCCAAATTGCTGCTCTCTTTGTAGGCAAGCAAGGCTTTGTTGCAACTGCAATTCTTACTTCTTCTTGAAATGTAGGGACGACAGTACATTCCATCACATCCATCTAGTGTACACAGGTAGGTCCATTGTGGCGGGCAGGCGAGCGGGCGGGCTGCTTTATTGGCTGTTTGCTTTTCCCCTACTCCACTCCACTATTTGACTGTTGTGCTGCATCAATCAATCAATCAATCAATCAATCAATCAATCAATCAATCAATCAATCAATCAATCAATCAGTGGCTGGCTCAGGTGCAGCTCTTTAACTTACCTAAAAGGGAGGGCGGAGAGAAGACAAGGAAGGTGAATGAGGTGTTCCAATGTGAAATGCCGGAAACACAGAAACACAGACGACACACAACAAGAGGTGGCAATCTATTCATTAATTGCATTTAATCAATGAGCTCATTATCACTCATGCATTGTCCAACAGGTGTTGAAATAATGGGATTAAAAGGGGAGATCCCTTCAGAAAGACAGAAACAATAGCAAAGACAAAAAACACTTTTGGAATCTGCTTTTAGTCAACACATAAGGAAAGGGTGCACCGGTCCTGGAAATACTGCAATACCAGGTCAATGCGTGGAGTGGACAGAGCAAGCTCTATTTCCATCTCCCTGTTCTAAAAATCCATTTAATATATGGTCCCCAGATAGGGGACGTATCAGATATTAAACTGATAAGAACAGATACTACACTTGATCTTAGCCAAAAGGCCGAGAAGCGATAACCCGAACGGGCCGCGCGTTGCCCGAGCCTGCCCGATACTGCTGTTCAGCCCTTGCAGCGATTCAGCCTACTTCTAGGCAATTCCATGGGGCCCTGCAGGCTCACACACTCACAGCTACACGGGAGGTGAATAAAGGCCGGAGAGGAAGCCAGACAGGATTTGCTTCTTTTGCTTGCACCACAATGCAGTGCTGAAAGAGGAGGAATCTACATAAAAACGCCTTCCTGGCAACGCCCAAATGCCCTGCTGCCATGCAGATAAACACTGGCAGCGGCAGCAAGTGCATGCCCACAGCCACCCCTTGTTCCTTCACACCTTGTATCAGCTGTAATCCAGTCCAGTCCAGTGCTGCCTGCTGAGCAGCACTGACCAACACTGCCTGGGCCCAGGCTTTTATCTCTGAGGCCCCATTATGATGTCAGAAAGCTGGCTCTGGAATCCTGAGGGCTCCACTATGACACGTGCAAAGTTCCGTCTGAACTTTATATAAGACGGTGAGGCTCAGTCAGTCACTCAGTGTTGCCTGAGAGGGCAACACTGCAACAGCCGGCCGCCAGGCTGTCTTTTTTTTGCACAGCTAGTTGCCTCCAGGAGGCCACAAGAGGGAGACAAGGGACTGCAAAATGGAAAATAGGCATCCACCAACTTTACAGACAACTTCTCCTTGCTCCTACAACCTCCATCCTTGCACAGTTTGTTATTCTTCTAGGTAACATAGTAACAAATCCAAATTGCTGCTCTCTTTGTAGGCAAGCAAGGCTTTGTTGCAACTGCAATTCTTACTTGACGACAGTACATTCCATCACATCCATCTAGTGTACACAGGTAGGTCCATTGTGGCGGGCAGGCGAGCGGGCGGGCTGCTTTATTGGCTGTTTGCTGTTCCCCTACTCCACTCCACTATTTGACTGTTGTGCTGCATCAATCAATCAATCAATCAATCAATCAATCAATCAATCAATCAATCAGTGGCTGGCTCAGGTGCAGCTCTTTAACTTACCTAAAAGGGAGGGCGGAGAGAAGACAAGGAAGGTGAATGAGGTGTTCCAATGTGAAATGCCGGAAACACAGAAACACAGACGACACACAACAAGAGGTGGCAATCTATTCATTAATTGCATTTAATCAATGAGCTCATTATCACTCATGCATTGTCCAACAGGTGTTGAAATAATGGGATTAAAAGGGGAGATCCCTTCAGAAAGACAGAAACAATAGCAAAGACAAAAAACACTTTTGGAATCTGCTTTTAGTCAACACATAAGGAAAGGGTGCACCGGTCCTGGAAATACTGCAATACCAGGTCAATGCGTGGAGTGGACAGAGCAAGCTCTATTTCCATCTCCCTGTTCTAAAAATCCATTTAATATATGGTCCCCAGATAGGGGACGTATCAGATATTAAACTGATAAGAACAGATACTACACTTGATCTTAGCCAAAAGGCCGAGAAGCGATAACCCGAACGGGCCGCGCGTTGCCCGAGCCTGCCCGATACTGCTGTTCAGCCCTTGCAGCGATTCAGCCTACTTCTAGGCAATTCCATGGGGCCCTGCAGGCTCACACACTCACAGCTACACGGGAGGTGAATAAAGGCCGGAGAGGAAGCCAGACAGGATTTGCTTCTTTTGCTTGCACCACAATGCAGTGCTGAAAGAGGAGGAATCTACATAAAAACGCCTTCCTGGCAACGCCCAAATGCCCTGCTGCCATGCAGATAAACACTGGCAGCGGCAGCAAGTGCATGCCCACAGCCACCCCTTGTTCCTTCACACCTTGTATCAGCTGTAATCCAGTCCAGTCCAGTGCTGCCTGCTGAGCAGCACTGACCAACACTGCCTGGGCCCAGGCTTTTATCTCTGAGGCCCCATTATGATGTCAGAAAGCTGGCTCTGGAATCCTGAGGGCTCCACTATGACACGTGCAAAGTTCCGTCTGAACTTTATATAAGACGGTGAGGCTCAGTCAGTCACTCAGTGTTGCCTGAGAGGGCAACACTGCAACAGCCGGCCGCCAGGCTGTCTTTTTTTTGCACAGCTAGTTGCCTCCAGGAGGCCACAAGAGGGAGACAAGGGACTGCAAAATGGAAAATAGGCATCCACCAACTTTACAGACAACTTCTCCTTGCTCCTACAACCTCCATCCTTGCACAGTTTGTTATTCTTCTAGGTAACATAGTAACAAATCCAAATTGCTGCTCTCTTTGTAGGCAAGCAAGGCTTTGTTGCAACTGCAATTCTTACTTCTTCTTGAAATGTAGGGACGACAGTACATTCCATCACATCCATCTAGTGTACACAGGTAGGTCCATTGTGGCGGGCAGGCGAGCGGGCGGGCTGCTTTATTGGCTGTTTGCTGTTCCCCTACTCCACTCCACTATTTGACTGTTGTGCTGCATCAATCAATCAATCAATCAATCAATCAATCAATCAATCAATCAATCAATCAATCAATCAATCAATCAATCAATCAATCAATCAGTGGCTGGCTCAGGTGCAGCTCTTTAACTTACCTAAAAGGGAGGGCGGAGAGAAGACAAGGAAGGTGAATGAGGTGTTCCAATGTGAAATGCCGGAAACACAGAAACACAGACGACACACAACAAGAGGTGGCAATCTATTCATTAATTGCATTTAATCAATGAGCTCATTATCACTCATGCATTGTCCAACAGGTGTTGAAATAATGGGATTAAAAGGGGAGATCCCTTCAGAAAGACAGAAACAATAGCAAAGACAAAAAACACTTTTGGAATCTGCTTTTAGTCAACACATAAGGAAAGGGTGCACCGGTCCTGGAAATACTGCAATACCAGGTCAATGCGTGGAGTGGACAGAGCAAGCTCTATTTCCATCTCCCTGTTCTAAAAATCCATTTAATATATGGTCCCCAGATAGGGGACGTATCAGATATTAAACTGATAAGAACAGATACTACACTTGATCTTAGCCAAAAGGCCGAGAAGCGATAACCCGAACGGGCCGCGCGTTGCCCGAGCCTGCCCGATACTGCTGTTCAGCCCTTGCAGCGATTCAGCCTACTTCTAGGCAATTCCATGGGGCCCTGCAGGCTCACACACTCACAGCTACACGGGAGGTGAATAAAGGCCGGAGAGGAAGCCAGACAGGATTTGCTTCTTTTGCTTGCACCACAATGCAGTGCTGAAAGAGGAGGAATCTACATAAAAACGCCTTCCTGGCAACGCCCAAATGCCCTGCTGCCATGCAGATAAACACTGGCAGCGGCAGCAAGTGCATGCCCACAGCCACCCCTTGTTCCTTCACACCTTGTATCAGCTGTAATCCAGTCCAGTCCAGTGCTGCCTGCTGAGCAGCACTGACCAACACTGCCTGGGCCCAGGCTTTTATCTCTGAGGCCCCATTATGATGTCAGAAAGCTGGCTCTGGAATCCTGAGGGCTCCACTATGACACGTGCAAAGTTCCGTCTGAACTTTATATAAGACGGTGAGGCTCAGTCAGTCACTCAGTGTTGCCTGAGAGGGCAACACTGCAACAGCCGGCCGCCAGGCTGTCTTTTTTTTGCACAGCTAGTTGCCTCCAGGAGGCCACAAGAGGGAGACAAGGGACTGCAAAATGGAAAATAGGCATCCACCAACTTTACAGACAACTTCTCCTTGCTCCTACAACCTCCATCCTTGCACAGTTTGTTATTCTTCTAGGTAACATAGTAACAAATCCAAATTGCTGCTCTCTTTGTAGGCAAGCAAGGCTTTGTTGCAACTGCAATTCTTACTTCTTCTTGAAATGTAGGGACGACAGTACATTCCATCACATCCATCTAGTGTACACAGGTAGGTCCATTGTGGCGGGCAGGCGAGCGGGCGGGCTGCTTTATTGGCTGTTTGCTGTTCCCCTACTCCACTCCACTATTTGACTGTTGTGCTGCATCAATCAATCAATCAATCAATCAATCAATCAATCAATCAATCAATCAGTGGCTGGCTCAGGTGCAGCTCTTTAACTTACCTAAAAGGGAGGGCGGAGAGAAGACAAGGAAGGTGAATGAGGTGTTCCAATGTGAAATGCCGGAAACACAGAAACACAGACGACACACAACAAGAGGTGGCAATCTATTCATTAATTGCATTTAATCAATGAGCTCATTATCACTCATGCATTGTCCAACAGGTGTTGAAATAATGGGATTAAAAGGGGAGATCCCTTCAGAAAGACAGAAACAATAGCAAAGACAAAAAACACTTTTGGAATCTGCTTTTAGTCAACACATAAGGAAAGGGTGCACCGGTCCTGGAAATACTGCAATGCCAGGTCAATGCGTGGAGTGGACAGAGCAAGCTCTATTTCCATCTCCCTGTTCTAAAAATCCATTTAATATATGGTCCCCAGATAGGGGACGTATCAGATATTAAACTGATAAGAACAGATACTACACTTGATCTTAGCCAAAAGGCCGAGAAGCGATAACCCGAACGGGCCGCGCGTTGCCCGAGCCTGCCCGATACTGCTGTTCAGCCCTTGCAGCGATTCAGCCTACTTCTAGGCAATTCCATGGGGCCCTGCAGGCTCACACACTCACAGCTACACGGGAGGTGAATAAAGGCCGGAGAGGAAGCCAGACAGGATTTGCTTCTTTTGCTTGCACCACAATGCAGTGCTGAAAGAGGAGGAATCTACATAAAAACGCCTTCCTGGCAACGCCCAAATGCCCTGCTGCCATGCAGATAAACACTGGCAGCGGCAGCAAGTGCATGCCCACAGCCACCCCTTGTTCCTTCACACCTTGTATCAGCTGTAATCCAGTCCAGTCCAGTGCTGCCTGCTGAGCAGCACTGACCAACACTGCCTGGGCCCAGGCTTTTATCTCTGAGGCCCCATTATGATGTCAGAAAGCTGGCTCTGGAATCCTGAGGGCTCCACTATGACACGTGCAAAGTTCCGTCTGAACTTTATATAAGACGGTGAGGCTCAGTCAGTCACTCAGTGTTGCCTGAGAGGGCAACACTGCAACAGCCGGCCGCCAGGCTGTCTTTTTTTTGCACAGCTAGTTGCCTCCAGGAGGCCACAAGAGGGAGACAAGGGACTGCAAAATGGAAAATAGGCATCCACCAACTTTACAGACAACTTCTCCTTGCTCCTACAACCTCCATCCTTGCACAGTTTGTTATTCTTCTAGGTAACATAGTAACAAATCCAAATTGCTGCTCTCTTTGTAGGCAAGCAAGGCTTTGTTGCAACTGCAATTCTTACTTCTTCTTGAAATGTAGGGACGACAGTACATTCCATCACATCCATCTAGTGTACACAGGTAGGTCCATTGTGGCGGGCAGGCGAGCGGGCGGGCTGCTTTATTGGCTGTTTGCTGTTCCCCTACTCCACTCCACTATTTGACTGTTGTGCTGCATCAATCAATCAATCAATCAATCAATCAATCAATCAATCAATCAATCAATCAGTGGCTGGCTCAGGTGCAGCTCTTTAACTTACCTAAAAGGGAGGGCGGAGAGAAGACAAGGAAGGTGAATGAGGTGTTCCAATGTGAAATGCCGGAAACACAGAAACACAGACGACACACAACAAGAGGTGGCAATCTATTCATTAATTGCATTTAATCAATGAGCTCATTATCACTCATGCATTGTCCAACAGGTGTTGAAATAATGGGATTAAAAGGGGAGATCCCTTCAGAAAGACAGAAACAATAGCAAAGACAAAAAACACTTTTGGAATCTGCTTTTAGTCAACACATAAGGAAAGGGTGCACCGGTCCTGGAAATACTGCAATACCAGGTCAATGCGTGGAGTGGACAGAGCAAGCTCTATTTCCATCTCCCTGTTCTAAAAATCCATTTAATATATGGTCCCCAGATAGGGGACGTATCAGATATTAAACTGATAAGAACAGATACTACACTTGATCTTAGCCAAAAGGCCGAGAAGCGATAACCCGAACGGGCCGCGCGTTGCCCGAGCCTGCCCGATACTGCTGTTCAGCCCTTGCAGCGATTCAGCCTACTTCTAGGCAATTCCATGGGGCCCTGCAGGCTCACACACTCACAGCTACACGGGAGGTGAATAAAGGCCGGAGAGGAAGCCAGACAGGATTTGCTTCTTTTGCTTGCACCACAATGCAGTGCTGAAAGAGGAGGAATCTACATAAAAACGCCTTCCTGGCAACGCCCAAATGCCCTGCTGCCATGCAGATAAACACTGGCAGCGGCAGCAAGTGCATGCCCACAGCCACCCCTTGTTCCTTCACACCTTGTATCAGCTGTAATCCAGTCCAGTCCAGTGCTGCCTGCTGAGCAGCACTGACCAACACTGCCTGGGCCCAGGCTTTTATCTCTGAGGCCCCATTATGATGTCAGAAAGCTGGCTCTGGAATCCTGAGGGCTCCACTATGACACGTGCAAAGTTCCGTCTGAACTTTATATAAGACGGTGAGGCTCAGTCAGTCACTCAGTGTTGCCTGAGAGGGCAACACTGCAACAGCCGGCCGCCAGGCTGTCTTTTTTTTGCACAGCTAGTTGCCTCCAGGAGGCCACAAGAGGGAGACAAGGGACTGCAAAATGGAAAATAGGCATCCACCAACTTTACAGACAACTTCTCCTTGCTCCTACAACCTCCATCCTTGCACAGTTTGTTATTCTTCTAGGTAACATAGTAACAAATCCAAATTGCTGCTCTCTTTGTAGGCAAGCAAGGCTTTGTTGCAACTGCAATTCTTACTTCTTCTTGAAATGTAGGGACGACAGTACATTCCATCACATCCATCTAGTGTACACAGGTAGGTCCATTGTGGCGGGCAGGCGAGCGGGCGGGCTGCTTTATTGGCTGTTTGCTGTTCCCCTACTCCACTCCACTATTTGACTGTTGTGCTGCATCAATCAATCAATCAATCAATCAATCAATCAATCAATCAATCAATCAATCAATCAATCAATCAATCAATCAATCAGTGGCTGGCTCAGGTGCAGCTCTTTAACTTACCTAAAAGGGAGGGCGGAGAGAAGACAAGGAAGGTGAATGAGGTGTTCCAATGTGAAATGCCGGAAACACAGAAACACAGACGACACACAACAAGAGGTGGCAATCTATTCATTAATTGCATTTAATCAATGAGCTCATTATCACTCATGCATTGTCCAACAGGTGTTGAAATAATGGGATTAAAAGGGGAGATCCCTTCAGAAAGACAGAAACAATAGCAAAGACAAAAAACACTTTTGGAATCTGCTTTTAGTCAACACATAAGGAAAGGGTGCACCGGTCCTGGAAATACTGCAATACCAGGTCAATGCGTGGAGTGGACAGAGCAAGCTCTATTTCCATCTCCCTGTTCTAAAAATCCATTTAATATATGGTCCCCAGATAGGGGACGTATCAGATATTAAACTGATAAGAACAGATACTACACTTGATCTTAGCCAAAAGGCCGAGAAGCGATAACCCGAACGGGCCGCGCGTTGCCCGAGCCTGCCCGATACTGCTGTTCAGCCCTTGCAGCGATTCAGCCTACTTCTAGGCAATTCCATGGGGCCCTGCAGGCTCACACACTCACAGCTACACGGGAGGTGAATAAAGGCCGGAGAGGAAGCCAGACAGGATTTGCTTCTTTTGCTTGCACCACAATGCAGTGCTGAAAGAGGAGGAATCTACATAAAAACGCCTTCCTGGCAACGCCCAAATGCCCTGCTGCCATGCAGATAAACACTGGCAGCGGCAGCAAGTGCATGCCCACAGCCACCCCTTGTTCCTTCACACCTTGTATCAGCTGTAATCCAGTCCAGTCCAGTGCTGCCTGCTGAGCAGCACTGACCAACACTGCCTGGGCCCAGGCTTTTATCTCTGAGGCCCCATTATGATGTCAGAAAGCTGGCTCTGGAATCCTGAGGGCTCCACTATGACACGTGCAAAGTTCCGTCTGAACTTTATATAAGACGGTGAGGCTCAGTCAGTCACTCAGTGTTGCCTGAGAGGGCAACACTGCAACAGCCGGCCGCCAGGCTGTCTTTTTTTTGCACAGCTAGTTGCCTCCAGGAGGCCACAAGAGGGAGACAAGGGACTGCAAAATGGAAAATAGGCATCCACCAACTTTACAGACAACTTCTCCTTGCTCCTACAACCTCCATCCTTGCACAGTTTGTTATTCTTCTAGGTAACATAGTAACAAATCCAAATTGCTGCTCTCTTTGTAGGCAAGCAAGGCTTTGTTGCAACTGCAATTCTTACTTCTTCTTGAAATGTAGGGACGACAGTACATTCCATCACATCCATCTAGTGTACACAGGTAGGTCCATTGTGGCGGGCAGGCGAGCGGGCGGGCTGCTTTATTGGCTGTTTGCTGTTCCCCTACTCCACTCCACTATTTGACTGTTGTGCTGCATCAATCAATCAATCAATCAATCAATCAATCAATCAATCAATCAATCAATCAATCAATCAATCAATCAATCAATCAGTGGCTGGCTCAGGTGCAGCTCTTTAACTTACCTAAAAGGGAGGGCGGAGAGAAGACAAGGAAGGTGAATGAGGTGTTCCAATGTGAAATGCCGGAAACACAGAAACACAGACGACACACAACAAGAGGTGGCAATCTATTCATTAATTGCATTTAATCAATGAGCTCATTATCACTCATGCATTGTCCAACAGGTGTTGAAATAATGGGATTAAAAGGGGAGATCCCTTCAGAAAGACAGAAACAATAGCAAAGACAAAAAACACTTTTGGAATCTGCTTTTAGTCAACACATAAGGAAAGGGTGCACCGGTCCTGGAAATACTGCAATGCCAGGTCAATGCGTGGAGTGGACAGAGCAAGCTCTATTTCCATCTCCCTGTTCTAAAAATCCATTTAATATATGGTCCCCAGATAGGGGACGTATCAGATATTAAACTGATAAGAACAGATACTACACTTGATCTTAGCCAAAAGGCCGAGAAGCGATAACCCGAACGGGCCGCGCGTTGCCCGAGCCTGCCCGATACTGCTGTTCAGCCCTTGCAGCGATTCAGCCTACTTCTAGGCAATTCCATGGGGCCCTGCAGGCTCACACACTCACAGCTACACGGGAGGTGAATAAAGGCCGGAGAGGAAGCCAGACAGGATTTGCTTCTTTTGCTTGCACCACAATGCAGTGCTGAAAGAGGAGGAATCTACATAAAAACGCCTTCCTGGCAACGCCCAAATGCCCTGCTGCCATGCAGATAAACACTGGCAGCGGCAGCAAGTGCATGCCCACAGCCACCCCTTGTTCCTTCACACCTTGTATCAGCTGTAATCCAGTCCAGTCCAGTGCTGCCTGCTGAGCAGCACTGACCAACACTGCCTGGGCCCAGGCTTTTATCTCTGAGGCCCCATTATGATGTCAGAAAGCTGGCTCTGGAATCCTGAGGGCTCCACTATGACACGTGCAAAGTTCCGTCTGAACTTTATATAAGACGGTGAGGCTCAGTCAGTCACTCAGTGTTGCCTGAGAGGGCAACACTGCAACAGCCGGCCGCCAGGCTGTCTTTTTTTTGCACAGCTAGTTGCCTCCAGGAGGCCACAAGAGGGAGACAAGGGACTGCAAAATGGAAAATAGGCATCCACCAACTTTACAGACAACTTCTCCTTGCTCCTACAACCTCCATCCTTGCACAGTTTGTTATTCTTCTAGGTAACATAGTAACAAATCCAAATTGCTGCTCTCTTTGTAGGCAAGCAAGGCTTTGTTGCAACTGCAATTCTTACTTCTTCTTGAAATGTAGGGACGACAGTACATTCCATCACATCCATCTAGTGTACACAGGTAGGTCCATTGTGGCGGGCAGGCGAGCGGGCGGGCTGCTTTATTGGCTGTTTGCTGTTCCCCTACTCCACTCCACTATTTGACTGTTGTGCTGCATCAATCAATCAATCAATCAATCAATCAATCAATCAATCAATCAATCAATCAATCAGTGGCTGGCTCAGGTGCAGCTCTTTAACTTACCTAAAAGGGAGGGCGGAGAGAAGACAAGGAAGGTGAATGAGGTGTTCCAATGTGAAATGCCGGAAACACAGAAACACAGACGACACACAACAAGAGGTGGCAATCTATTCATTAATTGCATTTAATCAATGAGCTCATTATCACTCATGCATTGTCCAACAGGTGTTGAAATAATGGGATTAAAAGGGGAGATCCCTTCAGAAAGACAGAAACAATAGCAAAGACAAAAAACACTTTTGGAATCTGCTTTTAGTCAACACATAAGGAAAGGGTGCACCGGTCCTGGAAATACTGCAATACCAGGTCAATGCGTGGAGTGGACAGAGCAAGCTCTATTTCCATCTCCCTGTTCTAAAAATCCATTTAATATATGGTCCCCAGATAGGGGACGTATCAGATATTAAACTGATAAGAACAGATACTACACTTGATCTTAGCCAAAAGGCCGAGAAGCGATAACCCGAACGGGCCGCGCGTTGCCCGAGCCTGCCCGGTACTGCTGTTCAGCCCTTGCAGCGATTCAGCCTACTTCTAGGCAATTCCATGGGGCCCTGCAGGCTCACACACTCACAGCTACACGGGAGGTGAATAAAGGCCGGAGAGGAAGCCAGACAGGATTTGCTTCTTTTGCTTGCACCACAATGCAGTGCTGAAAGAGGAGGAATCTACATAAAAACGCCTTCCTGGCAACGCCCAAATGCCCTGCTGCCATGCAGATAAACACTGGCAGCGGCAGCAAGTGCATGCCCACAGCCACCCCTTGTTCCTTCACACCTTGTATCAGCTGTAATCCAGTCCAGTCCAGTGCTGCCTGCTGAGCAGCACTGACCAACACTGCCTGGGCCCAGGCTTTTATCTCTGAGGCCCCATTATGATGTCAGAAAGCTGGCTCTGGAATCCTGAGGGCTCCACTATGACACGTGCAAAGTTCCGTCTGAACTTTATATAAGACGGTGAGGCTCAGTCAGTCACTCAGTGTTGCCTGAGAGGGCAACACTGCAACAGCCGGCCGCCAGGCTGTCTTTTTTTTGCACAGCTAGTTGCCTCCAGGAGGCCACAAGAGGGAGACAAGGGACTGCAAAATGGAAAATAGGCATCCACCAACTTTACAGACAACTTCTCCTTGCTCCTACAACCTCCATCCTTGCACAGTTTGTTATTCTTCTAGGTAACATAGTAACAAATCCAAATTGCTGCTCTCTTTGTAGGCAAGCAAGGCTTTGTTGCAACTGCAATTCTTACTTCTTCTTGAAATGTAGGGACGACAGTACATTCCATCACATCCATCTAGTGTACACAGGTAGGTCCATTGTGGCGGGCAGGCGAGCGGGCGGGCTGCTTTATTGGCTGTTTGCTGTTCCCCTACTCCACTCCACTATTTGACTGTTGTGCTGCATCAATCAATCAATCAATCAATCAATCAATCAATCAATCAATCAATCAATCAATCAATCAATCAGTGGCTGGCTCAGGTGCAGCTCTTTAACTTACCTAAAAGGGAGGGCGGAGAGAAGACAAGGAAGGTGAATGAGGTGTTCCAATGTGAAATGCCGGAAACACAGAAACACAGACGACACACAACAAGAGGTGGCAATCTATTCATTAATTGCATTTAATCAATGAGCTCATTATCACTCATGCATTGTCCAACAGGTGTTGAAATAATGGGATTAAAAGGGGAGATCCCTTCAGAAAGACAGAAACAATAGCAAAGACAAAAAACACTTTTGGAATCTGCTTTTAGTCAACACATAAGGAAAGGGTGCACCGGTCCTGGAAATACTGCAATACCAGGTCAATGCGTGGAGTGGACAGAGCAAGCTCTATTTCCATCTCCCTGTTCTAAAAATCCATTTAATATATGGTCCCCAGATAGGGGACGTATCAGATATTAAACTGATAAGAACAGATACTACACTTGATCTTAGCCAAAAGGCCGAGAAGCGATAACCCGAACGGGCCGCGCGTTGCCCGAGCCTGCCCGGTACTGCTGTTCAGCCCTTGCAGCGATTCAGCCTACTTCTAGGCAATTCCATGGGGCCCTGCAGGCTCACACACTCACAGCTACACGGGAGGTGAATAAAGGCCGGAGAGGAAGCCAGACAGGATTTGCTTCTTTTGCTTGCACCACAATGCAGTGCTGAAAGAGGAGGAATCTACATAAAAACGCCTTCCTGGCAACGCCCAAATGCCCTGCTGCCATGCAGATAAACACTGGCAGCGGCAGCAAGTGCATGCCCACAGCCACCCCTTGTTCCTTCACACCTTGTATCAGCTGTAATCCAGTCCAGTCCAGTGCTGCCTGCTGAGCAGCACTGACCAACACTGCCTGGGCCCAGGCTTTTATCTCTGAGGCCCCATTATGATGTCAGAAAGCTGGCTCTGGAATCCTGAGGGCTCCACTATGACACGTGCAAAGTTCCGTCTGAACTTTATATAAGACGGTGAGGCTCAGTCAGTCACTCAGTGTTGCCTGAGAGGGCAACACTGCAACAGCCGGCCGCCAGGCTGTCTTTTTTTTTGCACAGCTAGTTGCCTCCAGGAGGCCACAAGAGGGAGACAAGGGACTGCAAAATGGAAAATAGGCATCCACCAACTTTACAGACAACTTCTCCTTGCTCCTACAACCTCCATCCTTGCACAGTTTGTTATTCTTCTAGGTAACATAGTAACAAATCCAAATTGCTGCTCTCTTTGTAGGCAAGCAAGGCTTTGTTGCAACTGCAATTCTTACTTCTTCTTGAAATGTAGGGACGACGGTACATTCCATCACATCCATCTAGTGTACACAGGTAGGTCCATTGTGGCGGGCAGGCGAGCGGGCGGGCTGCTTTATTGGCTGTTTGCTGTTCCCCTACTCCACTCCACTATTTGACTGTTGTGCTGCATCAATCAATCAATCAATCAATCAATCAATCAATCAATCAATCAATCAGTGGCTGGCTCAGGTGCAGCTCTTTAACTTACCTAAAAGGGAGGGCGGAGAGAAGACAAGGAAGGTGAATGAGGTGTTCCAATGTGAAATGCCGGAAACACAGAAACACAGACGACACACAACAAGAGGTGGCAATCTATTCATTAATTGCATTTAATCAATGAGCTCATTATCACTCATGCATTGTCCAACAGGTGTTGAAATAATGGGATTAAAAGGGGAGATCCCTTCAGAAAGACAGAAACAATAGCAAAGACAAAAAACACTTTTGGAATCTGCTTTTAGTCAACACATAAGGAAAGGGTGCACCGGTCCTGGAAATACTGCAATACCAGGTCAATGCGTGGAGTGGACAGAGCAAGCTCTATTTCCATCTCCCTGTTCTAAAAATCCATTTAATATATGGTCCCCAGATAGGGGACGTATCAGATATTAAACTGATAAGAACAGATACTACACTTGATCTTAGCCAAAAGGCCGAGAAGCGATAACCCGAACGGGCCGCGCGTTGCCCGAGCCTGCCCGATACTGCTGTTCAGCCCTTGCAGCGATTCAGCCTACTTCTAGGCAATTCCATGGGGCCCTGCAGGCTCACACACTCACAGCTACACGGGAGGTGAATAAAGGCCGGAGAGGAAGCCAGACAGGATTTGCTTCTTTTGCTTGCACCACAATGCAGTGCTGAAAGAGGAGGAATCTACATAAAAACGCCTTCCTGGCAACGCCAAAATGCCCTGCTGCCATGCAGATAAACACTGGCAGCGGCAGCAAGTGCATGCCCACAGCCACCCCTTGTTCCTTCACACCTTGTATCAGCTGTAATCCAGTCCAGTCCAGTGCTGCCTGCTGAGCAGCACTGACCAACACTGCCTGGGCCCAGGCTTTTATCTCTGAGGCCCCATTATGATGTCAGAAAGCTGGCTCTGGAATCCTGAGGGCTCCACTATGACACGTGCAAAGTTCCGTCTGAACTTTATATAAGACGGTGAGGCTCAGTCAGTCACTCAGTGTTGCCTGAGAGGGCAACACTGCAACAGCCGGCCGCCAGGCTGTCTTTTTTTTGCACAGCTAGTTGCCTCCAGGAGGCCACAAGAGGGAGACAAGGGACTGCAAAATGGAAAATAGGCATCCACCAACTTTACAGACAACTTCTCCTTGCTCCTACAACCTCCATCCTTGCACAGTTTGTTATTCTTCTAGGTAACATAGTAACAAATCCAAATTGCTGCTCTCTTTGTAGGCAAGCAAGGCTTTGTTGCAACTGCAATTCTTACTTCTTCTTGAAATGTAGGGACGACAGTACATTCCATCACATCCATCTAGTGTACACAGGTAGGTCCATTGTGGCGGGCAGGCGAGCGGGCGGGCTGCTTTATTGGCTGTTTGCTGTTCCCCTACTCCACTCCACTATTTGACTGTTGTGCTGCATCAATCAATCAATCAATCAATCAATCAATCAATCAATCAATCAATCAATCAATCAGTGGCTGGCTCAGGTGCAGCTCTTTAACTTACCTAAAAGGGAGGGCGGAGAGAAGACAAGGAAGGTGAATGAGGTGTTCCAATGTGAAATGCCGGAAACACAGAAACACAGACGACACACAACAAGAGGTGGCAATCTATTCATTAATTGCATTTAATCAATGAGCTCATTATCACTCATGCATTGTCCAACAGGTGTTGAAATAATGGGATTAAAAGGGGAGATCCCTTCAGAAAGACAGAAACAATAGCAAAGACAAAAAACACTTTTGGAATCTGCTTTTAGTCAACACATAAGGAAAGGGTGCACCGGTCCTGGAAATACTGCAATACCAGGTCAATGCGTGGAGTGGACAGAGCAAGCTCTATTTCCATCTCCCTGTTCTAAAAATCCATTTAATATATGGTCCCCAGATAGGGGACGTATCAGATATTAAACTGATAAGAACAGATACTACACTTGATCTTAGCCAAAAGGCCGAGAAGCGATAACCCGAACGGGCCGCGCGTTGCCCGAGCCTGCCCGATACTGCTGTTCAGCCCTTGCAGCGATTCAGCCTACTTCTAGGCAATTCCATGGGGCCCTGCAGGCTCACACACTCACAGCTACACGGGAGGTGAATAAAGGCCGGAGAGGAAGCCAGACAGGATTTGCTTCTTTTGCTTGCACCACAATGCAGTGCTGAAAGAGGAGGAATCTACATAAAAACGCCTTCCTGGCAACGCCCAAATGCCCTGCTGCCATGCAGATAAACACTGGCAGCGGCAGCAAGTGCATGCCCACAGCCACCCCTTGTTCCTTCACACCTTGTATCAGCTGTAATCCAGTCCAGTCCAGTGCTGCCTGCTGAGCAGCACTGACCAACACTGCCTGGGCCCAGGCTTTTATCTCTGAGGCCCCATTATGATGTCAGAAAGCTGGCTCTGGAATCCTGAGGGCTCCACTATGACACGTGCAAAGTTCCGTCTGAACTTTATATAAGACGGTGAGGCTCAGTCAGTCACTCAGTGTTGCCTGAGAGGGCAACACTGCAACAGCCGGCCGCCAGGCTGTCTTTTTTTTGCACAGCTAGTTGCCTCCAGGAGGCCACAAGAGGGAGACAAGGGACTGCAAAATGGAAAATAGGCATCCACCAACTTTACAGACAACTTCTCCTTGCTCCTACAACCTCCATCCTTGCACAGTTTGTTATTCTTCTAGGTAACATAGTAACAAATCCAAATTGCTGCTCTCTTTGTAGGCAAGCAAGGCTTTGTTGCAACTGCAATTCTTACTTCTTCTTGAAATGTAGGGACGACAGTACATTCCATCACATCCATCTAGTGTACACAGGTAGGTCCATTGTGGCGGGCAGGCGAGCGGGCGGGCTGCTTTATTGGCTGTTTGCTGTTCCCCTACTCCACTCCACTATTTGACTGTTGTGCTGCATCAATCAATCAATCAATCAATCAATCAATCAATCAATCAATCAATCAATCAATCAATCAGTGGCTGGCTCAGGTGCAGCTCTTTAACTTACCTAAAAGGGAGGGCGGAGAGAAGACAAGGAAGGTGAATGAGGTGTTCCAATGTGAAATGCCGGAAACACAGAAACACAGACGACACACAACAAGAGGTGGCAATCTATTCATTAATTGCATTTAATCAATGAGCTCATTATCACTCATGCATTGTCCAACAGGTGTTGAAATAATGGGATTAAAAGGGGAGATCCCTTCAGAAAGACAGAAACAATAGCAAAGACAAAAAACACTTTTGGAATCTGCTTTTAGTCAACACATAAGGAAAGGGTGCACCGGTCCTGGAAATACTGCAATACCAGGTCAATGCGTGGAGTGGACAGAGCAAGCTCTATTTCCATCTCCCTGTTCTAAAAATCCATTTAATATATGGTCCCCAGATAGGGGACGTATCAGATATTAAACTGATAAGAACAGATACTACACTTGATCTTAGCCAAAAGGCCGAGAAGCGATAACCCGAACGGGCCGCGCGTTGCCCGAGCCTGCCCGATACTGCTGTTCAGCCCTTGCAGCGATTCAGCCTACTTCTAGGCAATTCCATGGGGCCCTGCAGGCTCACACACTCACAGCTACACGGGAGGTGAATAAAGGCCGGAGAGGAAGCCAGACAGGATTTGCTTCTTTTGCTTGCACCACAATGCAGTGCTGAAAGAGGAGGAATCTACATAAAAACGCCTTCCTGGCAACGCCCAAATGCCCTGCTGCCATGCAGATAAACACTGGCAGCGGCAGCAAGTGCATGCCCACAGCCACCCCTTGTTCCTTCACACCTTGTATCAGCTGTAATCCAGTCCAGTCCAGTGCTGCCTGCTGAGCAGCACTGACTAACACTGCCTGGGCCCAGGCTTTTATCTCTGAGGCCCCATTATGATGTCAGAAAGCTGGCTCTGGAATCCTGAGGGCTCCACTATGACACGTGCAAAGTTCCGTCTGAACTTTATATAAGACGGTGAGGCTCAGTCAGTCACTCAGTGTTGCCTGAGAGGGCAACACTGCAACAGCCGGCCGCCAGGCTGTCTTTTTTTTGCACAGCTAGTTGCCTCCAGGAGGCCACAAGAGGGAGACAAGGGACTGCAAAATGGAAAATAGGCATCCACCAACTTTACAGACAACTTCTCCTTGCTCCTACAACCTCCATCCTTGCACAGTTTGTTATTCTTCTAGGTAACATAGTAACAAATCCAAATTGCTGCTCTCTTTGTAGGCAAGCAAGGCTTTGTTGCAACTGCAATTCTTACTTCTTCTTGAAATGTAGGGACGACAGTACATTCCATCACATCCATCTAGTGTACACAGGTAGGTCCATTGTGGCGGGCAGGCGAGCGGGCGGGCTGCTTTATTGGCTGTTTGCTGTTCCCCTACTCCACTCCACTATTTGACTGTTGTGCTGCATCAATCAATCAATCAATCAATCAATCAATCAATCAATCAATCAATCAGTGGCTGGCTCAGGTGCAGCTCTTTAACTTACCTAAAAGGGAGGGCGGAGAGAAGACAAGGAAGGTGAATGAGGTGTTCCAATGTGAAATGCCGGAAACACAGAAACACAGACGACACACAACAAGAGGTGGCAATCTATTCATTAATTGCATTTAATCAATGAGCTCATTATCACTCATGCATTGTCCAACAGGTGTTGAAATAATGGGATTAAAAGGGGAGATCCCTTCAGAAAGACAGAAACAATAGCAAAGACAAAAAACACTTTTGGAATCTGCTTTTAGTCAACACATAAGGAAAGGGTGCACCGGTCCTGGAAATACTGCAATACCAGGTCAATGCGTGGAGTGGACAGAGCAAGCTCTATTTCCATCTCCCTGTTCTAAAAATCCATTTAATATATGGTCCCCAGATAGGGGACGTATCAGATATTAAACTGATAAGAACAGATACTACACTTGATCTTAGCCAAAAGGCCGAGAAGCGATAACCCGAACGGGCCGCGCGTTGCCCGAGCCTGCCCGATACTGCTGTTCAGCCCTTGCAGCGATTCAGCCTACTTCTAGGCAATTCCATGGGGCCCTGCAGGCTCACACACTCACAGCTACACGGGAGGTGAATAAAGGCCGGAGAGGAAGCCAGACAGGATTTGCTTCTTTTGCTTGCACCACAATGCAGTGCTGAAAGAGGAGGAATCTACATAAAAACGCCTTCCTGGCAACGCCCAAATGCCCTGCTGCCATGCAGATAAACACTGGCAGCGGCAGCAAGTGCATGCCCACAGCCACCCCTTGTTCCTTCACACCTTGTATCAGCTGTAATCCAGTCCAGTCCAGTGCTGCCTGCTGAGCAGCACTGACCAACACTGCCTGGGCCCAGGCTTTTATCTCTGAGGCCCCATTATGATGTCAGAAAGCTGGCTCTGGAATCCTGAGGGCTCCACTATGACACGTGCAAAGTTCCGTCTGAACTTTATATAAGACGGTGAGGCTCAGTCAGTCACTCAGTGTTGCCTGAGAGGGCAACACTGCAACAGCCGGCCGCCAGGCTGTCTTTTTTTTGCACAGCTAGTTGCCTCCAGGAGGCCACAAGAGGGAGACAAGGGACTGCAAAATGGAAAATAGGCATCCACCAACTTTACAGACAACTTCTCCTTGCTCCTACAACCTCCATCCTTGCACAGTTTGTTATTCTTCTAGGTAACATAGTAACAAATCCAAATTGCTGCTCTCTTTGTAGGCAAGCAAGGCTTTGTTGCAACTGCAATTCTTACTTCTTCTTGAAATGTAGGGACGACAGTACATTCCATCACATCCATCTAGTGTACACAGGTAGGTCCATTGTGGCGGGCAGGCGAGCGGGCGGGCTGCTTTATTGGCTGTTTGCTGTTCCCCTACTCCACTCCACTATTTGACTGTTGTGCTGCATCAATCAATCAATCAATCAATCAATCAATCAATCAATCAATCAATCAATCAATCAATCAGTGGCTGGCTCAGGTGCAGCTCTTTAACTTACCTAAAAGGGAGGGCGGAGAGAAGACAAGGAAGGTGAATGAGGTGTTCCAATGTGAAATGCCGGAAACACAGAAACACAGACGACACACAACAAGAGGTGGCAATCTATTCATTAATTGCATTTAATCAATGAGCTCATTATCACTCATGCATTGTCCAACAGGTGTTGAAATAATGGGATTAAAAGGGGAGATCCCTTCAGAAAGACAGAAACAATAGCAAAGACAAAAAACACTTTTGGAATCTGCTTTTAGTCAACACATAAGGAAAGGGTGCACCGGTCCTGGAAATACTGCAATACCAGGTCAATGCGTGGAGTGGACAGAGCAAGCTCTATTTCCATCTCCCTGTTCTAAAAATCCATTTAATATATGGTCCCCAGATAGGGGACGTATCAGATATTAAACTGATAAGAACAGATACTACACTTGATCTTAGCCAAAAGGCCGAGAAGCGATAACCCGAACGGGCCGCGCGTTGCCCGAGCCTGCCCGATACTGCTGTTCAGCCCTTGCAGCGATTCAGCCTACTTCTAGGCAATTCCATGGGGCCCTGCAGGCTCACACACTCACAGCTACACGGGAGGTGAATAAAGGCCGGAGAGGAAGCCAGACAGGATTTGCTTCTTTTGCTTGCACCACAATGCAGTGCTGAAAGAGGAGGAATCTACATAAAAACGCCTTCCTGGCAACGCCCAAATGCCCTGCTGCCATGCAGATAAACACTGGCAGCGGCAGCAAGTGCATGCCCACAGCCACCCCTTGTTCCTTCACACCTTGTATCAGCTGTAATCCAGTCCAGTCCAGTGCTGCCTGCTGAGCAGCACTGACCAACACTGCCTGGGCCCAGGCTTTTATCTCTGAGGCCCCATTATGATGTCAGAAAGCTGGCTCTGGAATCCTGAGGGCTCCACTATGACACGTGCAAAGTTCCGTCTGAACTTTATATAAGACGGTGAGGCTCAGTCAGTCACTCAGTGTTGCCTGAGAGGGCAACACTGCAACAGCCGGCCGCCAGGCTGTCTTTTTTTTGCACAGCTAGTTGCCTCCAGGAGGCCACAAGAGGGAGACAAGGGACTGCAAAATGGAAAATAGGCATCCACACACTTTACAGACAACTTCTCCTTGCTCCTACAACCTCCATCCTTGCACAGTTTGTTATTCTTCTAGGTAACATAGTAACAAATCCAAATTGCTGCTCTCTTTGTAGGCAAGCAAGGCTTTGTTGCAACTGCAATTCTTACTTCTTCTTGAAATGTAGGGACGACAGTACATTCCATCACATCCATCTAGTGTACACAGGTAGGTCCATTGTGGCGGGCAGGCGAGCGGGCGGGCTGCTTTATTGGCTGTTTGCTGTTCCCCTACTCCACTCCACTATTTGACTGTTGTGCTGCATCAATCAATCAATCAATCAATCAATCAATCAATCAATCAATCAATCAATCAATCAATCAATCAGTGGCTGGCTCAGGTGCAGCTCTTTAACTTACCTAAAAGGGAGGGCGGAGAGAAGACAAGGAAGGTGAATGAGGTGTTCCAATGTGAAATGCCGGAAACACAGAAACACAGACGACACACAACAAGAGGTGGCAATCTATTCATTAATTGCATTTAATCAATGAGCTCATTATCACTCATGCATTGTCCAACAGGTGTTGAAATAATGGGATTAAAAGGGGAGATCCCTTCAGAAAGACAGAAACAATAGCAAAGACAAAAAACACTTTTGGAATCTGCTTTTAGTCAACACATAAGGAAAGGGTGCACCGGTCCTGGAAATACTGCAATACCAGGTCAATGCGTGGAGTGGACAGAGCAAGCTCTATTTCCATCTCCCTGTTCTAAAAATCCATTTAATATATGGTCCCCAGATAGGGGACGTATCAGATATTAAACTGATAAGAACAGATACTACACTTGATCTTAGCCAAAAGGCCGAGAAGCGATAACCCGAACGGGCCGCGCGTTGCCCGAGCCTGCCCGATACTGCTGTTCAGCCCTTGCAGCGATTCAGCCTACTTCTAGGCAATTCCATGGGGCCCTGCAGGCTCACACACTCACAGCTACACGGGAGGTGAATAAAGGCCGGAGAGGAAGCCAGACAGGATTTGCTTCTTTTGCTTGCACCACAATGCAGTGCTGAAAGAGGAGGAATCGACATAAAAACGCCTTCCTGGCAACGCCCAAATGCCCTGCTGCCATGCAGATAAACACTGGCAGCGGCAGCAAGTGCATGCCCACAGCCACCCCTTGTTCCTTCACACCTTGTATCAGCTGTAATCCAGTCCAGTCCAGTGCTGCCTGCTGAGCAGCACTGACCAACACTGCCTGGGCCCAGGCTTTTATCTCTGAGGCCCCATTATGATGTCAGAAAGCTGGCTCTGGAATCCTGAGGGCTCCACTATGACACGTGCAAAGTTCCGTCTGAACTTTATATAAGACGGTGAGGCTCAGTCAGTCACTCAGTGTTGCCTGAGAGGGCAACACTGCAACAGCCGGCCGCCAGGCTGTCTTTTTTTTGCACAGCTAGTTGCCTCCAGGAGGCCACAAGAGGGAGACAAGGGACTGCAAAATGGAAAATAGGCATCCACACACTTTACAGACAACTTCTCCTTGCTCCTACAACCTCCATCCTTGCACAGTTTGTTATTCTTCTAGGTAACATAGTAACAAATCCAAATTGCTGCTCTCTTTGTAGGCAAGCAAGGCTTTGTTGCAACTGCAATTCTTACTTCTTCTTGAAATGTAGGGACGACAGTACATTCCATCACATCCATCTAGTGTACACAGGTAGGTCCATTGTGGCGGGCAGGCGAGCGGGCGGGCTGCTTTATTGGCTGTTTGCTGTTCCCCTACTCCACTCCACTATTTGACTGTTGTGCTGCATCAATCAATCAATCAATCAATCAATCAATCAATCAATCAATCAATCAATCAATCAATCAGTGGCTGGCTCAGGTGCAGCTCTTTAACTTACCTAAAAGGGAGGGCGGAGAGAAGACAAGGAAGGTGAATGAGGTGTTCCAATGTGAAATGCCGGAAACACAGAAACACAGACGACACACAACAAGAGGTGGCAATCTATTCATTAATTGCATTTAATCAATGAGCTCATTATCACTCATGCATTGTCCAACAGGTGTTGAAATAATGGGATTAAAAGGGGAGATCCCTTCAGAAAGACAGAAACAATAGCAAAGACAAAAAACACTTTTGGAATCTGCTTTTAGTCAACACATAAGGAAAGGGTGCACCGGTCCTGGAAATACTGCAATACCAGGTCAATGCGTGGAGTGGACAGAGCAAGCTCTATTTCCATCTCCCTGTTCTAAAAATCCATTTAATATATGGTCCCCAGATAGGGGACGTATCAGATATTAAACTGATAAGAACAGATACTACACTTGATCTTAGCCAAAAGGCCGAGAAGCGATAACCCGAACGGGCCGCGCGTTGCCCGAGCCTGCCCGATACTGCTGTTCAGCCCTTGCAGCGATTCAGCCTACTTCTAGGCAATTCCATGGGGCCCTGCAGGCTCACACACTCACAGCTACACGGGAGGTGAATAAAGGCCGGAGAGGAAGCCAGACAGGATTTGCTTCTTTTGCTTGCACCACAATGCAGTGCTGAAAGAGGAGGAATCTACATAAAAACGCCTTCCTGGCAACGCCCAAATGCCCTGCTGCCATGCAGATAAACACTGGCAGCGGCAGCAAGTGCATGCCCACAGCCACCCCTTGTTCCTTCACACCTTGTATCAGCTGTAATCCAGTCCAGTCCAGTGCTGCCTGCTGAGCAGCACTGACCAACACTGCCTGGGCCCAGGCTTTTATCTCTGAGGCCCCATTATGATGTCAGAAAGCTGGCTCTGGAATCCTGAGGGCTCCACTATGACACGTGCAAAGTTCCGTCTGAACTTTATATAAGACGGTGAGGCTCAGTCAGTCACTCAGTGTTGCCTGAGAGGGCAACACTGCAACAGCCGGCCGCCAGGCTGTCTTTTTTTTGCACAGCTAGTTGCCTCCAGGAGGCCACAAGAGGGAGACAAGGGACTGCAAAATGGAAAATAGGCATCCACCAACTTTACAGACAACTTCTCCTTGCTCCTACAACCTCCATCCTTGCACAGTTTGTTATTCTTCTAGGTAACATAGTAACAAATCCAAATTGCTGCTCTCTTTGTAGGCAAGCAAGGCTTTGTTGCAACTGCAATTCTTACTTCTTCTTGAAATGTAGGGACGACAGTACATTCCATCACATCCATCTAGTGTACACAGGTAGGTCCATTGTGGCGGGCAGGCGAGCGGGCGGGCTGCTTTATTGGCTGTTTGCTGTTCCCCTACTCCACTCCACTATTTGACTGTTGTGCTGCATCAATCAATCAATCAATCAATCAATCAATCAATCAATCAATCAATCAATCAATCAGTGGCTGGCTCAGGTGCAGCTCTTTAACTTACCTAAAAGGGAGGGCGGAGAGAAGACAAGGAAGGTGAATGAGGTGTTCCAATGTGAAATGCCGGAAACACAGAAACACAGACGACACACAACAAGAGGTGGCAATCTATTCATTAATTGCATTTAATCAATGAGCTCATTATCACTCATGCATTGTCCAACAGGTGTTGAAATAATGGGATTAAAAGGGGAGATCCCTTCAGAAAGACAGAAACAATAGCAAAGACAAAAAACACTTTTGGAATCTGCTTTTAGTCAACACATAAGGAAAGGGTGCACCGGTCCTGGAAATACTGCAATACCAGGTCAATGCGTGGAGTGGACAGAGCAAGCTCTATTTCCATCTCCCTGTTCTAAAAATCCATTTAATATATGGTCCCCAGATAGGGGACGTATCAGATATTAAACTGATAAGAACAGATACTACACTTGATCTTAGCCAAAAGGCCGAGAAGCGATAACCCGAACGGGCCGCGCGTTGCCCGAGCCTGCCCGATACTGCTGTTCAGCCCTTGCAGCGATTCAGCCTACTTCTAGGCAATTCCATGGGGCCCTGCAGGCTCACACACTCACAGCTACACGGGAGGTGAATAAAGGCCGGAGAGGAAGCCAGACAGGATTTGCTTCTTTTGCTTGCACCACAATGCAGTGCTGAAAGAGGAGGAATCTACATAAAAACGCCTTCCTGGCAACGCCCAAATGCCCTGCTGCCATGCAGATAAACACTGGCAGCGGCAGCAAGTGCATGCCCACAGCCACCCCTTGTTCCTTCACACCTTGTATCAGCTGTAATCCAGTCCAGTCTAGTGCTGCCTGCTGAGCAGCACTGACCAACACTGCCTGGGCCCAGGCTTTTATCTCTGAGGCCCCATTATGATGTCAGAAAGCTGGCTCTGGAATCCTGAGGGCTCCACTATGACACGTGCAAAGTTCCGTCTGAACTTTATATAAGACGGTGAGGCTCAGTCAGTCACTCAGTGTTGCCTGAGAGGGCAACACTGCAACAGCCGGCCGCCAGGCTGTCTTTTTTTTGCACAGCTAGTTGCCTCCAGGAGGCCACAAGAGGGAGACAAGGGACTGCAAAATGGAAAATAGGCATCCACCAACTTTACAGACAACTTCTCCTTGCTCCTACAACCTCCATCCTTGCACAGTTTGTTATTCTTCTAGGTAACATAGTAACAAATCCAAATTGCTGCTCTCTTTGTAGGCAAGCAAGGCTTTGTTGCAACTGCAATTCTTACTTCTTCTTGAAATGTAGGGACGACAGTACATTCCATCACATCCATCTAGTGTACACAGGTAGGTCCATTGTGGCGGGCAGGCGAGCGGGCGGGCTGCTTTATTGGCTGTTTGCTGTTCCCCTACTCCACTCCACTATTTGACTGTTGTGCTGCATCAATCAATCAATCAATCAATCAATCAATCAATCAATCAATCAATCAATCAGTGGCTGGCTCAGGTGCAGCTCTTTAACTTACCTAAAAGGGAGGGCGGAGAGAAGACAAGGAAGGTGAATGAGGTGTTCCAATGTGAAATGCCGGAAACACAGAAACACAGACGACACACAACAAGAGGTGGCAATCTATTCATTAATTGCATTTAATCAATGAGCTCATTATCACTCATGCATTGTCCAACAGGTGTTGAAATAATGGGATTAAAAGGGGAGATCCCTTCAGAAAGACAGAAACAATAGCAAAGACAAAAAACACTTTTGGAATCTGCTTTTAGTCAACACATAAGGAAAGGGTGCACCGGTCCTGGAAATACTGCAATACCAGGTCAATGCGTGGAGTGGACAGAGCAAGCTCTATTTCCATCTCCCTGTTCTAAAAATCCATTTAATATATGGTCCCCAGATAGGGGACGTATCAGATATTAAACTGATAAGAACAGATACTACACTTGATCTTAGCCAAAAGGCCGAGAAGCGATAACCCGAACGGGCCGCGCGTTGCCCGAGCCTGCCCGATACTGCTGTTCAGCCCTTGCAGCGATTCAGCCTACTTCTAGGCAATTCCATGGGGCCCTGCAGGCTCACACACTCACAGCTACACGGGAGGTGAATAAAGGCCGGAGAGGAAGCCAGACAGGATTTGCTTCTTTTGCTTGCACCACAATGCAGTGCTGAAAGAGGAGGAATCTACATAAAAACGCCTTCCTGGCAACGCCCAAATGCCCTGCTGCCATGCAGATAAACACTGGCAGCGGCAGCAAGTGCATGCCCACAGCCACCCCTTGTTCCTTCACACCTTGTATCAGCTGTAATCCAGTCCAGTCCAGTGCTGCCTGCTGAGCAGCACTGACCAACACTGCCTGGGCCCAGGCTTTTATCTCTGAGGCCCCATTATGATGTCAGAAAGCTGGCTCTGGAATCCTGAGGGCTCCACTATGACACGTGCAAAGTTCCGTCTGAACTTTATATAAGACGGTGAGGCTCAGTCAGTCACTCAGTGTTGCCTGAGAGGGCAACACTGCAACAGCCGGCCGCCAGGCTGTCTTTTTTTTGCACAGCTAGTTGCCTCCAGGAGGCCACAAGAGGGAGACAAGGGACTGCAAAATGGAAAATAGGCATCCACCAACTTTACAGACAACTTCTCCTTGCTCCTACAACCTCCATCCTTGCACAGTTTGTTATTCTTCTAGGTAACATAGTAACAAATCCAAATTGCTGCTCTCTTTGTAGGCAAGCAAGGCTTTGTTGCAACTGCAATTCTTACTTCTTCTTGAAATGTAGGGACGACAGTACATTCCATCACATCCATCTAGTGTACACAGGTAGGTCCATTGTGGCGGGCAGGCGAGCGGGCGGGCTGCTTTATTGGCTGTTTGCTGTTCCCCTACTCCACTCCACTATTTGACTGTTGTGCTGCATCAATCAATCAATCAATCAATCAATCAATCAATCAATCAATCAATCAATCAATCAATCAATCAGTGGCTGGCTCAGGTGCAGCTCTTTAACTTACCTAAAAGGGAGGGCGGAGAGAAGACAAGGAAGGTGAATGAGGTGTTCCAATGTGAAATGCCGGAAACACAGAAACACAGACGACACACAACAAGAGGTGGCAATCTATTCATTAATTGCATTTAATCAATGAGCTCATTATCACTCATGCATTGTCCAACAGGTGTTGAAATAATGGGATTAAAAGGGGAGATCCCTTCAGAAAGACAGAAACAATAGCAAAGACAAAAAACACTTTTGGAATCTGCTTTTAGTCAACACATAAGGAAAGGGTGCACCGGTCCTGGAAATACTGCAATACCAGGTCAATGCGTGGAGTGGACAGAGCAAGCTCTATTTCCATCTCCCTGTTCTAAAAATCCATTTAATATATGGTCCCCAGATAGGGGACGTATCAGATATTAAACTGATAAGAACAGATACTACACTTGATCTTAGCCAAAAGGCCGAGAAGCGATAACCCGAACGGGCCGCGCGTTGCCCGAGCCTGCCCGATACTGCTGTTCAGCCCTTGCAGCGATTCAGCCTACTTCTAGGCAATTCCATGGGGCCCTGCAGGCTCACACACTCACAGCTACACGGGAGGTGAATAAAGGCCGGAGAGGAAGCCAGACAGGATTTGCTTCTTTTGCTTGCACCACAATGCAGTGCTGAAAGAGGAGGAATCTACATAAAAACGCCTTCCTGGCAACGCCCAAATGCCCTGCTGCCATGCAGATAAACACTGGCAGCGGCAGCAAGTGCATGCCCACAGCCACCCCTTGTTCCTTCACACCTTGTATCAGCTGTAATCCAGTCCAGTCCAGTGCTGCCTGCTGAGCAGCACTGACCAACACTGCCTGGGCCCAGGCTTTTATCTCTGAGGCCCCATTATGATGTCAGAAAGCTGGCTCTGGAATCCTGAGGGCTCCACTATGACACGTGCAAAGTTCCGTCTGAACTTTATATAAGACGGTGAGGCTCAGTCAGTCACTCAGTGTTGCCTGAGAGGGCAACACTGCAACAGCCGGCCGCCAGGCTGTCTTTTTTTTGCACAGCTAGTTGCCTCCAGGAGGCCACAAGAGGGAGACAAGGGACTGCAAAATGGAAAATAGGCATCCACCAACTTTACAGACAACTTCTCCTTGCTCCTACAACCTCCATCCTTGCACAGTTTGTTATTCTTCTAGGTAACATAGTAACAAATCCAAATTGCTGCTCTCTTTGTAGGCAAGCAAGGCTTTGTTGCAACTGCAATTCTTACTTCTTCTTGAAATGTAGGGACGACAGTACATTCCATCACATCCATCTAGTGTACACAGGTAGGTCCATTGTGGCGGGCAGGCGAGCGGGCGGGCTGCTTTATTGGCTGTTTGCTGTTCCCCTACTCCACTCCACTATTTGACTGTTGTGCTGCATCAATCAATCAATCAATCAATCAATCAATCAATCAATCAATCAATCAATCAATCAATCAATCAGTGGCTGGCTCAGGTGCAGCTCTTTAACTTACCTAAAAGGGAGGGCGGAGAGAAGACAAGGAAGGTGAATGAGGTGTTCCAATGTGAAATGCCGGAAACACAGAAACACAGACGACACACAACAAGAGGTGGCAATCTATTCATTAATTGCATTTAATCAATGAGCTCATTATCACTCATGCATTGTCCAACAGGTGTTGAAATAATGGGATTAAAAGGGGAGATCCCTTCAGAAAGACAGAAACAATAGCAAAGACAAAAAACACTTTTGGAATCTGCTTTTAGTCAACACATAAGGAAAGGGTGCACCGGTCCTGGAAATACTGCAATACCAGGTCAATGCGTGGAGTGGACAGAGCAAGCTCTATTTCCATCTCCCTGTTCTAAAAATCCATTTAATATATGGTCCCCAGATAGGGGACGTATCAGATATTAAACTGATAAGAACAGATACTACACTTGATCTTAGCCAAAAGGCCGAGAAGCGATAACCCGAACGGGCCGCGCGTTGCCCGAGCCTGCCCGATACTGCTGTTCAGCCCTTGCAGCGATTCAGCCTACTTCTAGGCAATTCCATGGGGCCCTGCAGGCTCACACACTCACAGCTACACGGGAGGTGAATAAAGGCCGGAGAGGAAGCCAGACAGGATTTGCTTCTTTTGCTTGCACCACAATGCAGTGCTGAAAGAGGAGGAATCTACATAAAAACGCCTTCCTGGCAACGCCCAAATGCCCTGCTGCCATGCAGATAAACACTGGCAGCGGCAGCAAGTGCATGCCCACAGCCACCCCTTGTTCCTTCACACCTTGTATCAGCTGTAATCCAGTCCAGTCCAGTGCTGCCTGCTGAGCAGCACTGACCAACACTGCCTGGGCCCAGGCTTTTATCTCTGAGGCCCCATTATGATGTCAGAAAGCTGGCTCTGGAATCCTGAGGGCTCCACTATGACACGTGCAAAGTTCCGTCTGAACTTTATATAAGACGGTGAGGCTCAGTCAGTCACTCAGTGTTGCCTGAGAGGGCAACACTGCAACAGCCGGCCGCCAGGCTGTCTTTTTTTTGCACAGCTAGTTGCCTCCAGGAGGCCACAAGAGGGAGACAAGGGACTGCAAAATGGAAAATAGGCATCCACACACTTTACAGACAACTTCTCCTTGCTCCTACAACCTCCATCCTTGCACAGTTTGTTATTCTTCTAGGTAACATAGTAACAAATCCAAATTGCTGCTCTCTTTGTAGGCAAGCAAGGCTTTGTTGCAACTGCAATTCTTACTTCTTCTTGAAATGTAGGGACGACAGTACATTCCATCACATCCATCTAGTGTACACAGGTAGGTCCATTGTGGCGGGCAGGCGAGCGGGCGGGCTGCTTTATTGGCTGTTTGCTGTTCCCCTACTCCACTCCACTATTTGACTGTTGTGCTGCATCAATCAATCAATCAATCAATCAATCAATCAATCAATCAATCAATCAATCAATCAGTGGCTGGCTCAGGTGCAGCTCTTTAACTTACCTAAAAGGGAGGGCGGAGAGAAGACAAGGAAGGTGAATGAGGTGTTCCAATGTGAAATGCCGGAAACACAGAAACACAGACGACACACAACAAGAGGTGGCAATCTATTCATTAATTGCATTTAATCAATGAGCTCATTATCACTCATGCATTGTCCAACAGGTGTTGAAATAATGGGATTAAAAGGGGAGATCCCTTCAGAAAGACAGAAACAATAGCAAAGACAAAAAACACTTTTGGAATCTGCTTTTAGTCAACACATAAGGAAAGGGTGCACCGGTCCTGGAAATACTGCAATACCAGGTCAATGCGTGGAGTGGACAGAGCAAGCTCTATTTCCATCTCCCTGTTCTAAAAATCCATTTAATATATGGTCCCCAGATAGGGGACGTATCAGATATTAAACTGATAAGAACAGATACTACACTTGATCTTAGCCAAAAGGCCGAGAAGCGATAACCCGAACGGGCCGCGCGTTGCCCGAGCCTGCCCGATACTGCTGTTCAGCCCTTGCAGCGATTCAGCCTACTTCTAGGCAATTCCATGGGGCCCTGCAGGCTCACACACTCACAGCTACACGGGAGGTGAATAAAGGCCGGAGAGGAAGCCAGACAGGATTTGCTTCTTTTGCTTGCACCACAATGCAGTGCTGAAAGAGGAGGAATCTACATAAAAACGCCTTCCTGGCAACGCCCAAATGCCCTGCTGCCATGCAGATAAACACTGGCAGCGGCAGCAAGTGCATGCCCACAGCCACCCCTTGTTCCTTCACACCTTGTATCAGCTGTAATCCAGTCCAGTCCAGTGCTGCCTGCTGAGCAGCACTGACCAACACTGCCTGGGCCCAGGCTTTTATCTCTGAGGCCCCATTATGATGTCAGAAAGCTGGCTCTGGAATCCTGAGGGCTCCACTATGACACGTGCAAAGTTCCGTCTGAACTTTATATAAGACGGTGAGGCTCAGTCAGTCACTCAGTGTTGCCTGAGAGGGCAACACTGCAACAGCCGGCCGCCAGGCTGTCTTTTTTTTGCACAGCTAGTTGCCTCCAGGAGGCCACAAGAGGGAGACAAGGGACTGCAAAATGGAAAATAGGCATCCACACACTTTACAGACAACTTCTCCTTGCTCCTACAACCTCCATCCTTGCACAGTTTGTTATTCTTCTAGGTAACATAGTAACAAATCCAAATTGCTGCTCTCTTTGTAGGCAAGCAAGGCTTTGTTGCAACTGCAATTCTTACTTCTTCTTGAAATGTAGGGACGACAGTACATTCCATCACATCCATCTAGTGTACACAGGTAGGTCCATTGTGGCGGGCAGGCGAGCGGGCGGGCTGCTTTATTGGCTGTTTGCTGTTCCCCTACTCCACTCCACTATTTGACTGTTGTGCTGCATCAATCAATCAATCAATCAATCAATCAATCAATCAATCAATCAATCAATCAATCAATCAATCAGTGGCTGGCTCAGGTGCAGCTCTTTAACTTACCTAAAAGGGAGGGCGGAGAGAAGACAAGGAAGGTGAATGAGGTGTTCCAATGTGAAATGCCGGAAACACAGAAACACAGACGACACACAACAAGAGGTGTCAATCTATTCATTAATTGCATTTAATCAATGAGCTCATTATCACTCATGCATTGTCCAACAGGTGTTGAAATAATGGGATTAAAAGGGGAGATCCCTTCAGAAAGACAGAAACAATAGCAAAGACAAAAAACACTTTTGGAATCTGCTTTTAGTCAACACATAAGGAAAGGGTGCACCGGTCCTGGAAATACTGCAATACCAGGTCAATGCGTGGAGTGGACAGAGCAAGCTCTATTTCCATCTCCCTGTTCTAAAAATCCATTTAATATATGGTCCCCAGATAGGGGACGTATCAGATATTAAACTGATAAGAACAGATACTACACTTGATCTTAGCCAAAAGGCCGAGAAGCGATAACCCGAACGGGCCGCGCGTTGCCCGAGCCTGCCCGATACTGCTGTTCAGCCCTTGCAGCGATTCAGCCTACTTCTAGGCAATTCCATGGGGCCCTGCAGGCTCACACACTCACAGCTACACGGGAGGTGAATAAAGGCCGGAGAGGAAGCCAGACAGGATTTGCTTCTTTTGCTTGCACCACAATGCAGTGCTGAAAGAGGAGGAATCTACATAAAAACGCCTTCCTGGCAACGCCCAAATGCCCTGCTGCCATGCAGATAAACACTGGCAGCGGCAGCAAGTGCATGCCCACAGCCACCCCTTGTTCCTTCACACCTTGTATCAGCTGTAATCCAGTCCAGTCCAGTGCTGCCTGCTGAGCAGCACTGACCAACACTGCCTGGGCCCAGGCTTTTATCTCTGAGGCCCCATTATGATGTCAGAAAGCTGGCTCTGGAATCCTGAGGGCTCCACTATGACACGTGCAAAGTTCCGTCTGAACTTTATATAAGACGGTGAGGCTCAGTCAGTCACTCAGTTTTGCCTGAGAGGGCAACACTGCAACAGCCGGCCGCCAGGCTGTCTTTTTTTTGCACAGCTAGTTGCCTCCAGGAGGCCACAAGAGGGAGACAAGGGACTGCAAAATGGAAAATAGGCATCCACCAACTTTACAGACAACTTCTCCTTGCTCCTACAACCTCCATCCTTGCACAGTTTGTTATTCTTCTAGGTAACATAGTAACAAATCCAAATTGCTGCTCTCTTTGTAGGCAAGCAAGGCTTTGTTGCAACTGCAATTCTTACTTCTTCTTGAAATGTAGGGACGACAGTACATTCCATCACATCCATCTAGTGTACACAGGTAGGTCCATTGTGGCGGGCAGGCGAGCGGGCGGGCTGCTTTATTGGCTGTTTGCTGTTCCCCTACTCCACTCCACTATTTGACTGTTGTGCTGCATCAATCAATCAATCAATCAATCAATCAATCAATCAATCAATCAATCAATCAATCAATCAGTGGCTGGCTCAGGTGCAGCTCTTTAACTTACCTAAAAGGGAGGGCGGAGAGAAGACAAGGAAGGTGAATGAGGTGTTCCAATGTGAAATGCCGGAAACACAGAAACACAGACGACACACAACAAGAGGTGGCAATCTATTCATTAATTGCATTTAATCAATGAGCTCATTATCACTCATGCATTGTCCAACAGGTGTTGAAATAATGGGATTAAAAGGGGAGATCCCTTCAGAAAGACAGAAACAATAGCAAAGACAAAAAACACTTTTGGAATCTGCTTTTAGTCAACACATAAGGAAAGGGTGCACCGGTCCTGGAAATACTGCAATACCAGGTCAATGCGTGGAGTGGACAGAGCAAGCTCTATTTCCATCTCCCTGTTCTAAAAATCCATTTAATATATGGTCCCCAGATAGGGGACGTATCAGATATTAAACTGATAAGAACAGATACTACACTTGATCTTAGCCAAAAGGCCGAGAAGCGATAACCCGAACGGGCCGCGCGTTGCCCGAGCCTGCCCGATACTGCTGTTCAGCCCTTGCAGCGATTCAGCCTACTTCTAGGCAATTCCATGGGGCCCTGCAGGCTCACACACTCACAGCTACACGGGAGGTGAATAAAGGCCGGAGAGGAAGCCAGACAGGATTTGCTTCTTTTGCTTGCACCACAATGCAGTGCTGAAAGAGGAGGAATCTACATAAAAACGCCTTCCTGGCAACGCCCAAATGCCCTGCTGCCATGCAGATAAACACTGGCAGCGGCAGCAAGTGCATGCCCACAGCCACCCCTTGTTCCTTCACACCTTGTATCAGCTGTAATCCAGTCCAGTCCAGTGCTGCCTGCTGAGCAGCACTGACCAACACTGCCTGGGCCCAGGCTTTTATCTCTGAGGCCCCATTATGATGTCAGAAAGCTGGCTCTGGAATCCTGAGGGCTCCACTATGACACGTGCAAAGTTCCGTCTGAACTTTATATAAGACGGTGAGGCTCAGTCAGTCACTCAGTGTTGCCTGAGAGGGCAACACTGCAACAGCCGGCCGCCAGGCTGTCTTTTTTTTGCACAGCTAGTTGCCTCCAGGAGGCCACAAGAGGGAGACAAGGGACTGCAAAATGGAAAATAGGCATCCACCAACTTTACAGACAACTTCTCCTTGCTCCTACAACCTCCATCCTTGCACAGTTTGTTATTCTTCTAGGTAACATAGTAACAAATCCAAATTGCTGCTCTCTTTGTAGGCAAGCAAGGCTTTGTTGCAACTGCAATTCTTACTTCTTCTTGAAATGTAGGGACGACAGTACATTCCATCACATCCATCTAGTGTACACAGGTAGGTCCATTGTGGCGGGCAGGCGAGCGGGCGGGCTGCTTTATTGGCTGTTTGCTGTTCCCCTACTCCACTCCACTATTTGACTGTTGTGCTGCATCAATCAATCAATCAATCAATCAATCAATCAATCAATCAATCAATCAATCAATCAATCAATCAATCAGTGGCTGGCTCAGGTGCAGCTCTTTAACTTACCTAAAAGGGAGGGCGGAGAGAAGACAAGGAAGGTGAATGAGGTGTTCCAATGTGAAATGCCGGAAACACAGAAACACAGACGACACACAACAAGAGGTGGCAATCTATTCATTAATTGCATTTAATCAATGAGCTCATTATCACTCATGCATTGTCCAACAGGTGTTGAAATAATGGGATTAAAAGGGGAGATCCCTTCAGAAAGACAGAAACAATAGCAAAGACAAAAAACACTTTTGGAATCTGCTTTTAGTCAACACATAAGGAAAGGGTGCACCGGTCCTGGAAATACTGCAATACCAGGTCAATGCGTGGAGTGGACAGAGCAAGCTCTATTTCCATCTCCCTGTTCTAAAAATCCATTTAATATATGGTCCCCAGATAGGGGACGTATCAGATATTAAACTGATAAGAACAGATACTACACTTGATCTTAGCCAAAAGGCCGAGAAGCGATAACCCGAACGGGCCGCGCGTTGCCCGAGCCTGCCCGATACTGCTGTTCAGCCCTTGCAGCGATTCAGCCTACTTCTAGGCAATTCCATGGGGCCCTGCAGGCTCACACACTCACAGCTACACGGGAGGTGAATAAAGGCCGGAGAGGAAGCCAGACAGGATTTGCTTCTTTTGCTTGCACCACAATGCAGTGCTGAAAGAGGAGGAATCTACATAAAAACGCCTTCCTGGCAACGCCCAAATGCCCTGCTGCCATGCAGATAAACACTGGCAGCGGCAGCAAGTGCATGCCCACAGCCACCCCTTGTTCCTTCACACCTTGTATCAGCTGTAATCCAGTCCAGTCCAGTGCTGCCTGCTGAGCAGCACTGACCAACACTGCCTGGGCCCAGGCTTTTATCTCTGAGGCCCCATTATGATGTCAGAAAGCTGGCTCTGGAATCCTGAGGGCTCCACTATGACACGTGCAAAGTTCCGTCTGAACTTTATATAAGACGGTGAGGCTCAGTCAGTCACTCAGTGTTGCCTGAGAGGGCAACACTGCAACAGCCGGCCGCCAGGCTGTCTTTTTTTTGCACAGCTAGTTGCCTCCAGGAGGCCACAAGAGGGAGACAAGGGACTGCAAAATGGAAAATAGGCATCCACCAACTTTACAGACAACTTCTCCTTGCTCCTACAACCTCCATCCTTGCACAGTTTGTTATTCTTCTAGGTAACATAGTAACAAATCCAAATTGCTGCTCTCTTTGTAGGCAAGCAAGGCTTTGTTGCAACTGCAATTCTTACTTCTTCTTGAAATGTAGGGACGACAGTACATTCCATCACATCCATCTAGTGTACACAGGTAGGTCCATTGTGGCGGGCAGGCGAGCGGGCGGGCTGCTTTATTGGCTGTTTGCTGTTCCCCTACTCCACTCCACTATTTGACTGTTGTGCTGCATCAATCAATCAATCAATCAATCAATCAATCAATCAATCAATCAATCAATCAATCAATCAGTGGCTGGCTCAGGTGCAGCTCTTTAACTTACCTAAAAGGGAGGGCGGAGAGAAGACAAGGAAGGTGAATGAGGTGTTCCAATGTGAAATGCCGGAAACACAGAAACACAGACGACACACAACAAGAGGTGGCAATCTATTCATTAATTGCATTTAATCAATGAGCTCATTATCACTCATGCATTGTCCAACAGGTGTTGAAATAATGGGATTAAAAGGGGAGATCCCTTCAGAAAGACAGAAACAATAGCAAAGACAAAAAACACTTTTGGAATCTGCTTTTAGTCAACACATAAGGAAAGGGTGCACCGGTCCTGGAAATACTGCAATACCAGGTCAATGCGTGGAGTGGACAGAGCAAGCTCTATTTCCATCTCCCTGTTCTAAAAATCCATTTAATATATGGTCCCCAGATAGGGGACGTATCAGATATTAAACTGATAAGAACAGATACTACACTTGATCTTAGCCAAAAGGCCGAGAAGCGATAACCCGAACGGGCCGCGCGTTGCCCGAGCCTGCCCGATACTGCTGTTCAGCCCTTGCAGCGATTCAGCCTACTTCTAGGCAATTCCATGGGGCCCTGCAGGCTCACACACTCACAGCTACACGGGAGGTGAATAAAGGCCGGAGAGGAAGCCAGACAGGATTTGCTTCTTTTGCTTGCACCACAATGCAGTGCTGAAAGAGGAGGAATCTACATAAAAACGCCTTCCTGGCAACGCCCAAATGCCCTGCTGCCATGCAGATAAACACTGGCAGCGGCAGCAAGTGCATGCCCACAGCCACCCCTTGTTCCTTCACACCTTGTATCAGCTGTAATCCAGTCCAGTCCAGTGCTGCCTGCTGAGCAGCACTGACCAACACTGCCTGGGCCCAGGCTTTTATCTCTGAGGCCCCATTATGATGTCAGAAAGCTGGCTCTGGAATCCTGAGGGCTCCACTATGACACGTGCAAAGTTCCGTCTGAACTTTATATAAGACGGTGAGGCTCAGTCAGTCACTCAGTGTTGCCTGAGAGGGCAACACTGCAACAGCCGGCCGCCAGGCTGTCTTTTTTTTGCACAGCTAGTTGCCTCCAGGAGGCCACAAGAGGGAGACAAGGGACTGCAAAATGGAAAATAGGCATCCACCAACTTTACAGACAACTTCTCCTTGCTCCTACAACCTCCATCCTTGCACAGTTTGTTATTCTTCTAGGTAACATAGTAACAAATCCAAATTGCTGCTCTCTTTGTAGGCAAGCAAGGCTTTGTTGCAACTGCAATTCTTACTTCTTCTTGAAATGTAGGGACAACAGTACATTCCATCACATCCATCTAGTGTACACAGGTAGGTCCATTGTGGCGGGCAGGCGAGCGGGCGGGCTGCTTTATTGGCTGTTTGCTGTTCCCCTACTCCACTCCACTATTTGACTGTTGTGCTGCATCAATCAATCAATCAATCAATCAATCAATCAATCAATCAATCAATCAATCAATCAATCAATCAGTGGCTGGCTCAGGTGCAGCTCTTTAACTTACCTAAAAGGGAGGGCGGAGAGAAGACAAGGAAGGTGAATGAGGTGTTCCAATGTGAAATGCCGGAAACACAGAAACACAGACGACACACAACAAGAGGTGGCAATCTATTCATTAATTGCATTTAATCAATGAGCTCATTATCACTCATGCATTGTCCAACAGGTGTTGAAATAATGGGATTAAAAGGGGAGATCCCTTCAGAAAGACAGAAACAATAGCAAAGACAAAAAACACTTTTGGAATCTGCTTTTAGTCAACACATAAGGAAAGGGTGCACCGGTCCTGGAAATACTGCAATACCAGGTCAATGCGTGGAGTGGACAGAGCAAGCTCTATTTCCATCTCCCTGTTCTAAAAATCCATTTAATATATGGTCCCCAGATAGGGGACGTATCAGATATTAAACTGATAAGAACAGATACTACACTTGATCTTAGCCAAAAGGCCGAGAAGCGATAACCCGAACGGGCCGCGCGTTGCCCGAGCCTGCCCGATACTGCTGTTCAGCCCTTGCAGCGATTCAGCCTACTTCTAGGCAATTCCATGGGGCCCTGCAGGCTCACACACTCACAGCTACACGGGAGGTGAATAAAGGCCGGAGAGGAAGCCAGACAGGATTTGCTTCTTTTGCTTGCACCACAATGCAGTGCTGAAAGAGGAGGAATCTACATAAAAACGCCTTCCTGGCAACGCCCAAATGCCCTGCTGCCATGCAGATAAACACTGGCAGCGGCAGCAAGTGCATGCCCACAGCCACCCCTTGTTCCTTCACACCTTGTATCAGCTGTAATCCAGTCCAGTCCAGTGCTGCCTGCTGAGCAGCACTGACCAACACTGCCTGGGCCCAGGCTTTTATCTCTGAGGCCCCATTATGATGTCAGAAAGCTGGCTCTGGAATCCTGAGGGCTCCACTATGACACGTGCAAAGTTCCGTCTGAACTTTATATAAGACGGTGAGGCTCAGTCAGTCACTCAGTGTTGCCTGAGAGGGCAACACTGCAACAGCCGGCCGCCAGGCTGTCTTTTTTTTGCACAGCTAGTTGCCTCCAGGAGGCCACAAGAGGGAGACAAGGGACTGCAAAATGGAAAATAGGCATCCACCAACTTTACAGACAACTTCTCCTTGCTCCTACAACCTCCATCCTTGCACAGTTTGTTATTCTTCTAGGTAACATAGTAACAAATCCAAATTGCTGCTCTCTTTGTAGGCAAGCAAGGCTTTGTTGCAACTGCAATTCTTACTTCTTCTTGAAATGTAGGGACGACAGTACATTCCATCACATCCATCTAGTGTACACAGGTAGGTCCATTGTGGCGGGCAGGCGAGCGGGCGGGCTGCTTTATTGGCTGTTTGCTGTTCCCCTACTCCACTCCACTATTTGACTGTTGTGCTGCATCAATCAATCAATCAATCAATCAATCAATCAATCAATCAATCAATCAATCAATCAATCAGTGGCTGGCTCAGGTGCAGCTCTTTAACTTACCTAAAAGGGAGGGCGGAGAGAAGACAAGGAAGGTGAATGAGGTGTTCCAATGTGAAATGCCGGAAACACAGAAACACAGACGACACACAACAAGAGGTGGCAATCTATTCATTAATTGCATTTAATCAATGAGCTCATTATCACTCATGCATTGTCCAACAGGTGTTGAAATAATGGGATTAAAAGGGGAGATCCCTTCAGAAAGACAGAAACAATAGCAAAGACAAAAAACACTTTTGGAATCTGCTTTTAGTCAACACATAAGGAAAGGGTGCACCGGTCCTGGAAATACTGCAATACCAGGTCAATGCGTGGAGTGGACAGAGCAAGCTCTATTTCCATCTCCCTGTTCTAAAAATCCATTTAATATATGGTCCCCAGATAGGGGACGTATCAGATATTAAACTGATAAGAACAGATACTACACTTGATCTTAGCCAAAAGGCCGAGAAGCGATAACCCGAACGGGCCGCGCGTTGCCCGAGCCTGCCCGATACTGCTGTTCAGCCCTTGCAGCGATTCAGCCTACTTCTAGGCAATTCCATGGGGCCCTGCAGGCTCACACACTCACAGCTACACGGGAGGTGAATAAAGGCCGGAGAGGAAGCCAGACAGGATTTGCTTCTTTTGCTTGCACCACAATGCAGTGCTGAAAGAGGAGGAATCTACATAAAAACGCCTTCCTGGCAACGCCCAAATGCCCTGCTGCCATGCAGATAAACACTGGCAGCGGCAGCAAGTGCATGCCCACAGCCACCCCTTGTTCCTTCACACCTTGTATCAGCTGTAATCCAGTCCAGTCCAGTGCTGCCTGCTGAGCAGCACTGACCAACACTGCCTGGGCCCAGGCTTTTATCTCTGAGGCCCCATTATGATGTCAGAAAGCTGGCTCTGGAATCCTGAGGGCTCCACTATGACACGTGCAAAGTTCCGTCTGAACTTTATATAAGACGGTGAGGCTCAGTCAGTCACTCAGTGTTGCCTGAGAGGGCAACACTGCAACAGCCGGCCGCCAGGCTGTCTTTTTTTTGCACAGCTAGTTGCCTCCAGGAGGCCACAAGAGGGAGACAAGGGACTGCAAAATGGAAAATAGGCATCCACCAACTTTACAGACAACTTCTCCTTGCTCCTACAACCTCCATCCTTGCACAGTTTGTTATTCTTCTAGGTAACATAGTAACAAATCCAAATTGCTGCTCTCTTTGTAGGCAAGCAAGGCTTTGTTGCAACTGCAATTCTTACTTCTTCTTGAAATGTAGGGACGACAGTACATTCCATCACATCCATCTAGTGTACACAGGTAGGTCCATTGTGGCGGGCAGGCGAGCGGGCGGGCTGCTTTATTGGCTGTTTGCTGTTCCCCTACTCCACTCCACTATTTGACTGTTGTGCTGCATCAATCAATCAATCAATCAATCAATCAATCAATCAATCAGTGGCTGGCTCAGGTGCAGCTCTTTAACTTACCTAAAAGGGAGGGCGGAGAGAAGACAAGGAAGGTGAATGAGGTGTTCCAATGTGAAATGCCGGAAACACAGAAACACAGACGACACACAACAAGAGGTGGCAATCTATTCATTAATTGCATTTAATCAATGAGCTCATTATCACTCATGCATTGTCCAACAGGTGTTGAAATAATGGGATTAAAAGGGGAGATCCCTTCAGAAAGACAGAAACAATAGCAAAGACAAAAAACACTTTTGGAATCTGCTTTTAGTCAACACATAAGGAAAGGGTGCACCGGTCTGTGGAAATACTGCAATACCAGGTCAATGCGTGGAGTGGACAGAGCAAGCTCTATTTCCATCTCCCTGTTCTAAAAATCCATTTAATATATGGTCCCCAGATAGGGGACGTATCAGATATTAAACTGATAAGAACAGATACTACACTTGATCTTAGCCAAAAGGCCGAGAAGCGATAACCCGAACGGGCCGCGCGTTGCCCGAGCCTGCCCGATACTGCTGTTCAGCCCTTGCAGCGATTCAGCCTACTTCTAGGCAATTCCATGGGGCCCTGCAGGCTCACACACTCACAGCTACACGGGAGGTGAATAAAGGCCGGAGAGGAAGCCAGACAGGATTTGCTTCTTTTGCTTGCACCACAATGCAGTGCTGAAAGAGGAGTGTGACGATCGCCGATCTCAGGTCACGTCACAGGGGTGAACTACACTACTGAGTTTATTAATTTACCTCATAAATCCACGCCCACCTACTCTAGATGACAGGATTATGCTAAATTACTCCCGTAGTTTCCAACACCCCAATAATTTATACCACAGTATGCTACCACCACCTATACTTATCTAGGCAATAGGGGCCTAAGTCTCTATGTTCCCTTAACACCAGTTCCTATAACACAGGTTATCTAAATTGAACATAAAATACAGGTAACGTTCCTCACCTTCGGAAGATTAAGTTCTGTAAGACTACAAGGAAGAGACTTATAAATATTTCAGATTTAATACACAATAGTGCAGTGCAATACATAAAATAGTTGTCAGAATAAAAGATAAAAAATATACATACAGTTACAATGCAATCAAACAGTTTATGAAAATAAAAGGGATAAAAGAAACAGAACAAAACCTTACTGATGTACAGCGGCGATATCCTGGCTGTGGGGACAGCTGAAAATATGGGCAGTCACTCCAACCGAGATATGGATCCCCAACGACTGACACTGACCCTCACTTCTCATGGCATTTTAAACCCAGTTTTTTCCCTCCAGTTCACTGGCTGATGATGTCACTGAGAGGAGGCTGTTCATATGATAATGAAGGGTACTCCTCCCATTACACAGTTGTATTTCTATAGAGAAACATAAAAGTGATCATGTGTCCTTGCAGGAATCCCCTAGAAATATAATATTACCTGCATTCACCTGTGCAGACATTTACCAACCAGGGCATATCAAACACCACTATAATAGGCCCATGTTTTTAGCCAATAGCCAATCCCAGGTAGTTCCTCTGAGTGTAGGGATCTGAATTTGACATATATATGAGGGCTATTTTCCCTGATCATAACTAGCTATGTGGGTCATTACAAATATAAATTATGACGGGGTTTGCCTTGATGTATCATACTTTCTTTGAACACCATGCCATTCTCCCATGTTTCTCCTGGTCCACAGACAGACACACCACAGGCATCCATTTGCATAGCTTTAGATGTTTGGTCAGGATGTTTGGTCAGCCCTAGTGACAAATCCTTAATCAGCACATCTCGCACCTTGGTGAGGAAAGAGCCAATTAAACATTTGTCAGACAGTGGACATCCTTTGATGGCCAAAGATCTGCATTTCCTATGCAAATCAGATGTATCTTCTGTGTCAGAGGGAGTTATGAAATTACCTCCTAGTAACCTACTTTTGATTCTCTTACCTATAACACCACAAGGAGGAATCTACATAAAAACGCCTTCCTGGCAACGCCCAAATGCCCTGCTGCCATGCAGATAAACACTGGCAGCGGCAGCAAGTGCATGCCCACAGCCACCCCTTGTTCCTTCACACCTTGTATCAGCTGTAATCCAGTCCAGTCCAGTGCTGCCTGCTGAGCAGCACTGACCAACACTGCCTGGGCCCAGGCTTTTATCTCTGAGGCCCCATTATGATGTCAGAAAGCTGGCTCTGGAATCCTGAGGGCTCCACTATGACACGTGCAAAGTTCCGTCTGAACTTTATATAAGACGGTGAGGCTCAGTCAGTCACTCAGTGTTGCCTGAGAGGGCAACACTGCAACAGCCGGCCGCCAGGCTGTCTTTTTTTTGCACAGCTAGTTGCCTCCAGGAGGCCACAAGAGGGAGACAAGGGACTGCAAAATGGAAAATAGGCATCCACCAACTTTACAGACAACTTCTCCTTGCTCCTACAACCTCCATCCTTGCACAGTTTGTTATTCTTCTAGGTAACATAGTAACAAATCCAAATTGCTGCTCTCTTTGTAGGCAAGCAAGGCTTTGTTGCAACTGCAATTCTTACTTCTTCTTGAAATGTAGGGACGACAGTACATTCCATCACATCCATCTAGTGTACACAGGTAGGTCCATTGTGGCGGGCAGGCGAGCGGGCGGGCTGCTTTATTGGCTGTTTGCTGTTCCCCTACTCCACTCCACTATTTGACTGTTGTGCTGCATCAATCAATCAATCAATCAATCAATCAATCAGTGGCTGGCTCAGGTGCAGCTCTTTAACTTACCTAAAAGGGAGGGCGGAGAGAAGACAAGGAAGGTGAATGAGGTGTTCCAATGTGAAATGCCGGAAACACAGAAACACAGACGACACACAACAAGAGGTGGCAATCTATTCATTAATTGCATTTAATCAATGAGCTCATTATCACTCATGCATTGTCCAACAGGTGTTGAAATAATGGGGTTAAAAGGGGAGATCCCTTCAGAAAGACAGAAACAATAGCAAAGACAAAAAACACTTTTGGAATCTGCTTTTAGTCAACACATAAGGAAAGGGTGCACCGGTCCTGGAAATACTGCAATACCAGGTCAATGCGTGGAGTGGACAGAGCAAGCTCTATTTCCATCTCCCTGTTCTAAAAATCCATTTAATATATGGTCCCCAGATAGGGGACGTATCAGATATTAAACTGATAAGAACAGATACTACACTTGATCTTAGCCAAAAGGCCGAGAAGCGATAACCCGAACGGGCCGCGCGTTGCCCGAGCCTGCCCGATACTGCTGTTCAGCCCTTGCAGCGATTCAGCCTACTTCTAGGCAATTCCATGGGGCCCTGCAGGCTCACACACTCACAGCTACACGGGAGGTGAATAAAGGCCGGAGAGGAAGCCAGACAGGATTTGCTTCTTTTGCTTGCACCACAATGCAGTGCTGAAAGAGGAGGAATCTACATAAAAACGCCTTCCTGGCAACGCCCAAATGCCCTGCTGCCATGCAGATAAACACTGGCAGCGGCAGCAAGTGCATGCCCACAGCCACCCCTTGTTCCTTCACACCTTGTATCAGCTGTAATCCAGTCCAGTCCAGTGCTGCCTGCTGAGCAGCACTGACCAACACTGCCTGGGCCCAGGCTTTTATCTCTGAGGCCCCATTATGATGTCAGAAAGCTGGCTCTGGAATCCTGAGGGCTCCACTATGACACGTGCAAAGTTCCGTCTGAACTTTATATAAGACGGTGAGGCTCAGTCAGTCACTCAGTGTTGCCTGAGAGGGCAACACTGCAACAGCCGGCCGCCAGGCTGTCTTTTTTTTGCACAGCTAGTTGCCTCCAGGAGGCCACAAGAGGGAGACAAGGGACTGCAAAATGGAAAATAGGCATCCACCAACTTTACAGACAACTTCTCCTTGCTCCTACAACCTCCATCCTTGCACAGTTTGTTATTCTTCTAGGTAACATAGTAACAAATCCAAATTGCTGCTCTCTTTGTAGGCAAGCAAGGCTTTGTTGCAACTGCAATTCTTACTTCTTCTTGAAATGTAGGGACGACAGTACATTCCATCACATCCATCTAGTGTACACAGGTAGGTCCATTGTGGCGGGCAGGCGAGCGGGCGGGCTGCTTTATTGGCTGTTTGCTGTTCCCCTACTCCACTCCACTATTTGACTGTTGTGCTGCATCAATCAATCAATCAATCAATCAATCAATCAATCAATCAATCAATCAATCAATCAATCAGTGGCTGGCTCAGGTGCAGCTCTTTAACTTACCTAAAAGGGAGGGCGGAGAGAAGACAAGGAAGGTGAATGAGGTGTTCCAATGTGAAATGCCGGAAACACAGAAACACAGACGACACACAACAAGAGGTGGCAATCTATTCATTAATTGCATTTAATCAATGAGCTCATTATCACTCATGCATTGTCCAACAGGTGTTGAAATAATGGGATTAAAAGGGGAGATCCCTTCAGAAAGACAGAAACAATAGCAAAGACAAAAAACACTTTTGGAATCTGCTTTTAGTCAACACATAAGGAAAGGGTGCACCGGTCCTGGAAATACTGCAATACCAGGTCAATGCGTGGAGTGGACAGAGCAAGCTCTATTTCCATCTCCCTGTTCTAAAAATCCATTTAATATATGGTCCCCAGATAGGGGACGTATCAGATATTAAACTGATAAGAACAGATACTACACTTGATCTTAGCCAAAAGGCCGAGAAGCGATAACCCGAACGGGCCGCGCGTTGCCCGAGCCTGCCCGATACTGCTGTTCAGCCCTTGCAGCGATTCAGCCTACTTCTAGGCAATTCCATGGGGCCCTGCAGGCTCACACACTCACAGCTACACGGGAGGTGAATAAAGGCCGGAGAGGAAGCCAGACAGGATTTGCTTCTTTTGCTTGCACCACAATGCAGTGCTGAAAGAGGAGGAATCTACATAAAAACGCCTTCCTGGCAACGCCCAAATGCCCTGCTGCCATGCAGATAAACACTGGCAGCGGCAGCAAGTGCATGCCCACAGCCACCCCTTGTTCCTTCACACCTTGTATCAGCTGTAATCCAGTCCAGTCCAGTGCTGCCTGCTGAGCAGCACTGACCAACACTGCCTGGGCCCAGGCTTTTATCTCTGAGGCCCCATTATGATGTCAGAAAGCTGGCTCTGGAATCCTGAGGGCTCCACTATGACACGTGCAAAGTTCCGTCTGAACTTTATATAAGACGGTGAGGCTCAGTCAGTCACTCAGTGTTGCCTGAGAGGGCAACACTGCAACAGCCGGCCGCCAGGCTGTCTTTTTTTTGCACAGCTAGTTGCCTCCAGGAGGCCACAAGAGGGAGACAAGGGACTGCAAAATGGAAAATAGGCATCCACCAACTTTACAGACAACTTCTCCTTGCTCCTACAACCTCCATCCTTGCACAGTTTGTTATTCTTCTAGGTAACATAGTAACAAATCCAAATTGCTGCTCTCTTTGTAGGCAAGCAAGGCTTTGTTGCAACTGCAATTCTTACTTCTTCTTGAAATGTAGGGACGACAGTACATTCCATCACATCCATCTAGTGTACACAGGTAGGTCCATTGTGGCGGGCAGGCGAGCGGGCGGGCTGCTTTATTGGCTGTTTGCTGTTCCCCTACTCCACTCCACTATTTGACTGTTGTGCTGCATCAATCAATCAATCAATCAATCAATCAATCAATCAATCAATCAATCAATCAATCAATCAATCAGTGGCTGGCTCAGGTGCAGCTCTTTAACTTACCTAAAAGGGAGGGCGGAGAGAAGACAAGGAAGGTGAATGAGGTGTTCCAATGTGAAATGCCGGAAACACAGAAACACAGACGACACACAACAAGAGGTGGCAATCTATTCATTAATTGCATTTAATCAATGAGCTCATTATCACTCATGCATTGTCCAACAGGTGTTGAAATAATGGGATTAAAAGGGGAGATCCCTTCAGAAAGACAGAAACAATAGCAAAGACAAAAAACACTTTTGGAATCTGCTTTTAGTCAACACATAAGGAAAGGGTGCACCGGTCCTGGAAATACTGCAATACCAGGTCAATGCGTGGAGTGGACAGAGCAAGCTCTATTTCCATCTCCCTGTTCTAAAAATCCATTTAATATATGGTCCCCAGATAGGGGACGTATCAGATATTAAACTGATAAGAACAGATACTACACTTGATCTTAGCCAAAAGGCCGAGAAGCGATAACCCGAACGGGCCGCGCGTTGCCCGAGCCTGCCCGATACTGCTGTTCAGCCCTTGCAGCGATTCAGCCTACTTCTAGGCAATTCCATGGGGCCCTGCAGGCTCACACACTCACAGCTACACGGGAGGTGAATAAAGGCCGGAGAGGAAGCCAGACAGGATTTGCTTCTTTTGCTTGCACCACAATGCAGTGCTGAAAGAGGAGGAATCTACATAAAAACGCCTTCCTGGCAACGCCCAAATGCCCTGCTGCCATGCAGATAAACACTGGCAGCGGCAGCAAGTGCATGCCCACAGCCACCCCTTGTTCCTTCACACCTTGTATCAGCTGTAATCCAGTCCAGTCCAGTGCTGCCTGCTGAGCAGCACTGACCAACACTGCCTGGGCCCAGGCTTTTATCTCTGAGGCCCCATTATGATGTCAGAAAGCTGGCTCTGGAATCCTGAGGGCTCCACTATGACACGTGCAAAGTTCCGTCTGAACTTTATATAAGACGGTGAGGCTCAGTCAGTCACTCAGTGTTGCCTGAGAGGGCAACACTGCAACAGCCGGCCGCCAGGCTGTCTTTTTTTTGCACAGCTAGTTGCCTCCAGGAGGCCACAAGAGGGAGACAAGGGACTGCAAAATGGAAAATAGGCATCCACCAACTTTACAGACAACTTCTCCTTGCTCCTACAACCTCCATCCTTGCACAGTTTGTTATTCTTCTAGGTAACATAGTAACAAATCCAAATTGCTGCTCTCTTTGTAGGCAAGCAAGGCTTTGTTGCAACTGCAATTCTTACTTCTTCTTGAAATGTAGGGACGACAGTACATTCCATCACATCCATCTAGTGTACACAGGTAGGTCCATTGTGGCGGGCAGGCGAGCGGGCGGGCTGCTTTATTGGCTGTTTGCTGTTCCCCTACTCCACTCCACTATTTGACTGTTGTGCTGCATCAATCAATCAATCAATCAATCAATCAATCAATCAATCAATCAATCAGTGGCTGGCTCAGGTGCAGCTCTTTAACTTACCTAAAAGGGAGGGCGGAGAGAAGACAAGGAAGGTGAATGAGGTGTTCCAATGTGAAATGCCGGAAACACAGAAACACAGACGACACACAACAAGAGGTGGCAATCTATTCATTAATTGCATTTAATCAATGAGCTCATTATCACTCATGCATTGTCCAACAGGTGTTGAAATAATGGGATTAAAAGGGGAGATCCCTTCAGAAAGACAGAAACAATAGCAAAGACAAAAAACACTTTTGGAATCTGCTTTTAGTCAACACATAAGGAAAGGGTGCACCGGTCCTGGAAATACTGCAATACCAGGTCAATGCGTGGAGTGGACAGAGCAAGCTCTATTTCCATCTCCCTGTTCTAAAAATCCATTTAATATATGGTCCCCAGATAGGGGACGTATCAGATATTAAACTGATAAGAACAGATACTACACTTGATCTTAGCCAAAAGGCCGAGAAGCGATAACCCGAACGGGCCGCGCGTTGCCCGAGCCTGCCCGATACTGCTGTTCAGCCCTTGCAGCGATTCAGCCTACTTCTAGGCAATTCCATGGGGCCCTGCAGGCTCACACACTCACAGCTACACGGGAGGTGAATAAAGGCCGGAGAGGAAGCCAGACAGGATTTGCTTCTTTTGCTTGCACCACAATGCAGTGCTGAAAGAGGAGGAATCTACATAAAAACGCCTTCCTGGCAACGCCCAAATGCCCTGCTGCCATGCAGATAAACACTGGCAGCGGCAGCAAGTGCATGCCCACAGCCACCCCTTGTTCCTTCACACCTTGTATCAGCTGTAATCCAGTCCAGTCCAGTGCTGCCTGCTGAGCAGCACTGACCAACACTGCCTGGGCCCAGGCTTTTATCTCTGAGGCCCCATTATGATGTCAGAAAGCTGGCTCTGGAATCCTGAGGGCTCCACTATGACACGTGCAAAGTTCCGTCTGAACTTTATATAAGACGGTGAGGCTCAGTCAGTCACTCAGTGTTGCCTGAGAGGGCAACACTGCAACAGCCGGCCGCCAGGCTGTCTTTTTTTTGCACAGCTAGTTGCCTCCAGGAGGCCACAAGAGGGAGACAAGGGACTGCAAAATGGAAAATAGGCATCCACCAACTTTACAGACAACTTCTCCTTGCTCCTACAACCTCCATCCTTGCACAGTTTGTTATTCTTCTAGGTAACATAGTAACAAATCCAAATTGCTGCTCTCTTTGTAGGCAAGCAAGGCTTTGTTGCAACTGCAATTCTTACTTCTTCTTGAAATGTAGGGACGACAGTACATTCCAACACATCCATCTAGTGTACACAGGTAGGTCCATTGTGGCGGGCAGGCGAGCGGGCGGGCTGCTTTATTGGCTGTTTGCTGTTCCCCTACTCCACTCCACTATTTGACTGTTGTGCTGCATCAATCAATCAATCAATCAATCAATCAATCAATCAATCAATCAGTGGCTGGCTCAGGTGCAGCTCTTTAACTTACCTAAAAGGGAGGGCGGAGACCTAAAAGGGAGGGCGGAGAGAAGACAAGGAAGGTGAATGAGGTGTTCCAATGTGAAATGCCGGAAACACAGAAACACAGACGACACACAACAAGAGGTGGCAATCTATTCATTAATTGCATTTAATCAATGAGCTCATTATCACTCATGCATTGTCCAACAGGTGTTGAAATAATGGGATTAAAAGGGGAGATCCCTTCAGAAAGACAGAAACAATAGCAAAGACAAAAAACACTTTTGGAATCTGCTTTTAGTCAACACATAAGGAAAGGGTGCACCGGTCCTGGAAATACTGCAATACCAGGTCAATGCGTGGAGTGGACAGAGCAAGCTCTATTTCCATCTCCCTGTTCTAAAAATCCATTTAATATATGGTCCCCAGATAGGGGACGTATCAGATATTAAACTGATAAGAACAGATACTACACTTGATCTTAGCCAAAAGGCCGAGAAGCGATAACCCGAACGGGCCGCGCGTTGCCCGAGCCTGCCCGATACTGCTGTTCAGCCCTTGCAGCGATTCAGCCTACTTCTAGGCAATTCCATGGGGCCCTGCAGGCTCACACACTCACAGCTACACGGGAGGTGAATAAAGGCCGGAGAGGAAGCCAGACAGGATTTGCTTCTTTTGCTTGCACCACAATGCAGTGCTGAAAGAGGAGGAATCTACATAAAAACGCCTTCCTGGCAACGCCCAAATGCCCTGCTGCCATGCAGATAAACACTGGCAGCGGCAGCAAGTGCATGCCCACAGCCACCCCTTGTTCCTTCACACCTTGTATCAGCTGTAATCCAGTCCAGTCCAGTGCTGCCTGCTGAGCAGCACTGACCAACACTGCCTGGGCCCAGGCTTTTATCTCTGAGGCCCCATTATGATGTCAGAAAGCTGGCTCTGGAATCCTGAGGGCTCCACTATGACACGTGCAAAGTTCCGTCTGAACTTTATATAAGACGGTGAGGCTCAGTCAGTCACTCAGTGTTGCCTGAGAGGGCAACACTGCAACAGCCGGCCGCCAGGCTGTCTTTTTTTTGCACAGCTAGTTGCCTCCAGGAGGCCACAAGAGGGAGACAAGGGACTGCAAAATGGAAAATAGGCATCCACCAACTTTACAGACAACTTCTCCTTGCTCCTACAACCTCCATCCTTGCACAGTTTGTTATTCTTCTAGGTAACATAGTAACAAATCCAAATTGCTGCTCTCTTTGTAGGCAAGCAAGGCTTTGTTGCAACTGCAATTCTTACTTCTTCTTGAAATGTAGGGACGACAGTACATTCCATCACATCCATCTAGTGTACACAGGTAGGTCCATTGTGGCGGGCAGGCGAGCGGGCGGGCTGCTTTATTGGCTGTTTGCTGTTCCCCTACTCCACTCCACTATTTGACTGTTGTGCTGCATCAATCAATCAATCAATCAATCAATCAATCAATCAATCAATCAATCAATCAATCAATCAATCAGTGGCTGGCTCAGGTGCAGCTCTTTAACTTACCTAAAAGGGAGGGCGGAGAGAAGACAAGGAAGGTGAATGAGGTGTTCCAATGTGAAATGCCGGAAACACAGAAACACAGACGACACACAACAAGAGGTGGCAATCTATTCATTAATTGCATTTAATCAATGAGCTCATTATCACTCATGCATTGTCCAACAGGTGTTGAAATAATGGGATTAAAAGGGGAGATCCCTTCAGAAAGACAGAAACAATAGCAAAGACAAAAAACACTTTTGGAATCTGCTTTTAGTCAACACATAAGGAAAGGGTGCACCGGTCCTGGAAATACTGCAATACCAGGTCAATGCGTGGAGTGGACAGAGCAAGCTCTATTTCCATCTCCCTGTTCTAAAAATCCATTTAATATATGGTCCCCAGATAGGGGACGTATCAGATATTAAACTGATAAGAACAGATACTACACTTGATCTTAGCCAAAAGGCCGAGAAGCGATAACCCGAACGGGCCGCGCGTTGCCCGAGCCTGCCCGATACTGCTGTTCAGCCCTTGCAGCGATTCAGCCTACTTCTAGGCAATTCCATGGGGCCCTGCAGGCTCACACACTCACAGCTACACGGGAGGTGAATAAAGGCCGGAGAGGAAGCCAGACAGGATTTGCTTCTTTTGCTTGCACCACAATGCAGTGCTGAAAGAGGAGGAATCTACATAAAAACGCCTTCCTGGCAACGCCCAAATGCCCTGCTGCCATGCAGATAAACACTGGCAGCGGCAGCAAGTGCATGCCCACAGCCACCCCTTGTTCCTTCACACCTTGTATCAGCTGTAATCCAGTCCAGTCCAGTGCTGCCTGCTGAGCAGCACTGACCAACACTGCCTGGGCCCAGGCTTTTATCTCTGAGGCCCCATTATGATGTCAGAAAGCTGGCTCTGGAATCCTGAGGGCTCCACTATGACACGTGCAAAGTTCCGTCTGAACTTTATATAAGACGGTGAGGCTCAGTCAGTCACTCAGTGTTGCCTGAGAGGGCAACACTGCAACAGCCGGCCGCCAGGCTGTCTTTTTTTTGCACAGCTAGTTGCCTCCAGGAGGCCACAAGAGGGAGACAAGGGACTGCAAAATGGAAAATAGGCATCCACCAACTTTACAGACAACTTCTCCTTGCTCCTACAACCTCCATCCTTGCACAGTTTGTTATTCTTCTAGGTAACATAGTAACAAATCCAAATTGCTGCTCTCTTTGTAGGCAAGCAAGGCTTTGTTGCAACTGCAATTCTTACTTCTTCTTGAAATGTAGGGACGACAGTACATTCCATCACATCCATCTAGTGTACACAGGTAGGTCCATTGTGGCGGGCAGGCGAGCGGGCGGGCTGCTTTATTGGCTGTTTGCTGTTCCCCTACTCCACTCCACTATTTGACTGTTGTGCTGCATCAATCAATCAATCAATCAATCAATCAATCAATCAATCAATCAATCAGTGGCTGGCTCAGGTGCAGCTCTTTAACTTACCTAAAAGGGAGGGCGGAGAGAAGACAAGGAAGGTGAATGAGGTGTTCCAATGTGAAATGCCGGAAACACAGAAACACAGACGACACACAACAAGAGGTGGCAATCTATTCATTAATTGCATTTAATCAATGAGCTCATTATCACTCATGCATTGTCCAACAGGTGTTGAAATAATGGGATTAAAAGGGGAGATCCCTTCAGAAAGACAGAAACAATAGCAAAGACAAAAAACACTTTTGGAATCTGCTTTTAGTCAACACATAAGGAAAGGGTGCACCGGTCCTGGAAATACTGCAATACCAGGTCAATGCGTGGAGTGGACAGAGCAAGCTCTATTTCCATCTCCCTGTTCTAAAAATCCATTTAATATATGGTCCCCAGATAGGGGACGTATCAGATATTAAACTGATAAGAACAGATACTACACTTGATCTTAGCCAAAAGGCCGAGAAGCGATAACCCGAACGGGCCGCGCGTTGCCCGAGCCTGCCCGATACTGCTGTTCAGCCCTTGCAGCGATTCAGCCTACTTCTAGGCAATTCCATGGGGCCCTGCAGGCTCACACACTCACAGCTACACGGGAGGTGAATAAAGGCCGGAGAGGAAGCCAGACAGGATTTGCTTCTTTTGCTTGCACCACAATGCAGTGCTGAAAGAGGAGGAATCTACATAAAAACGCCTTCCTGGCAACGCCCAAATGCCCTGCTGCCATGCAGATAAACACTGGCAGCGGCAGCAAGTGCATGCCCACAGCCACCCCTTGTTCCTTCACACCTTGTATCAGCTGTAATCCAGTCCAGTCCAGTGCTGCCTGCTGAGCAGCACTGACCAACACTGCCTGGGCCCAGGCTTTTATCTCTGAGGCCCCATTATGATGTCAGAAAGCTGGCTCTGGAATCCTGAGGGCTCCACTATGACACGTGCAAAGTTCCGTCTGAACTTTATATAAGACGGTGAGGCTCAGTCAGTCACTCAGTGTTGCCTGAGAGGGCAACACTGCAACAGCCGGCCGCCAGGCTGTCTTTTTTTTGCACAGCTAGTTGCCTCCAGGAGGCCACAAGAGGGAGACAAGGGACTGCAAAATGGAAAATAGGCATCCACCAACTTTACAGACAACTTCTCCTTGCTCCTACAACCTCCATCCTTGCACAGTTTGTTATTCTTCTAGGTAACATAGTAACAAATCCAAATTGCTGCTCTCTTTGTAGGCAAGCAAGGCTTTGTTGCAACTGCAATTCTTACTTCTTCTTGAAATGTAGGGACGACAGTACATTCCATCACATCCATCTAGTGTACACAGGTAGGTCCATTGTGGCGGGCAGGCGAGCGGGCGGGCTGCTTTATTGGCTGTTTGCTGTTCCCCTACTCCACTCCACTATTTGACTGTTGTGCTGCATCAATCAATCAATCAATCAATCAATCAATCAATCAATCAATCAGTGGCTGGCTCAGGTGCAGCTCTTTAACTTACCTAAAAGGGAGGGCGGAGAGAAGACAAGGAAGGTGAATGAGGTGTTCCAATGTGAAATGCCGGAAACACAGAAACACAGACGACACACAACAAGAGGTGGCAATCTATTCATTAATTGCATTTAATCAATGAGCTCATTATCACTCATGCATTGTCCAACAGGTGTTGAAATAATGGGATTAAAAGGGGAGATCCCTTCAGAAAGACAGAAACAATAGCAAAGACAAAAAACACTTTTGGAATCTGCTTTTAGTCAACACATAAGGAAAGGGTGCACCGGTCCTGGAAATACTGCAATACCAGGTCAATGCGTGGAGTGGACAGAGCAAGCTCTATTTCCATCTCCCTGTTCTAAAAATCCATTTAATATATGGTCCCCAGATAGGGGACGTATCAGATATTAAACTGATAAGAACAGATACTACACTTGATCTTAGCCAAAAGGCCGAGAAGCGATAACCCGAACGGGCCGCGCGTTGCCCGAGCCTGCCCGATACTGCTGTTCAGCCCTTGCAGCGATTCAGCCTACTTCTAGGCAATTCCATGGGGCCCTGCAGGCTCACACACTCACAGCTACACGGGAGGTGAATAAAGGCCGGAGAGGAAGCCAGACAGGATTTGCTTCTTTTGCTTGCACCACAATGCAGTGCTGAAAGAGGAGGAATCTACATAAAAACGCCTTCCTGGCAACGCCCAAATGCCCTGCTGCCATGCAGATAAACACTGGCAGCGGCAGCAAGTGCATGCCCACAGCCACCCCTTGTTCCTTCACACCTTGTATCAGCTGTAATCCAGTCCAGTCCAGTGCTGCCTGCTGAGCAGCACTGACCAACACTGCCTGGGCCCAGGCTTTTATCTCTGAGGCCCCATTATGATGTCAGAAAGCTGGCTCTGGAATCCTGAGGGCTCCACTATGACACGTGCAAAGTTCCGTCTGAACTTTATATAAGACGGTGAGGCTCAGTCAGTCACTCAGTGTTGCCTGAGAGGGCAACACTGCAACAGCCGGCCGCCAGGCTGTCTTTTTTTTGCACAGCTAGTTGCCTCCAGGAGGCCACAAGAGGGAGACAAGGGACTGCAAAATGGAAAATAGGCATCCACCAACTTTACAGACAACTTCTCCTTGCTCCTACAACCTCCATCCTTGCACAGTTTGTTATTCTTCTAGGTAACATAGTAACAAATCCAAATTGCTGCTCTCTTTGTAGGCAAGCAAGGCTTTGTTGCAACTGCAATTCTTACTTCTTCTTGAAATGTAGGGACGACAGTACATTCCAACACATCCATCTAGTGTACACAGGTAGGTCCATTGTGGCGGGCAGGCGAGCGGGCGGGCTGCTTTATTGGCTGTTTGCTGTTCCCCTACTCCACTCCACTATTTGACTGTTGTGCTGCATCAATCAATCAATCAATCAATCAATCAATCAATCAATCAGTGGCTGGCTCAGGTGCAGCTCTTTAACTTACCTAAAAGGGAGGGCGGAGAGAAGACAAGGAAGGTGAATGAGGTGTTCCAATGTGAAATGCCGGAAACACAGAAACACAGACGACACACAACAAGAGGTGGCAATCTATTCATTAATTGCATTTAATCAATGAGCTCATTATCACTCATGCATTGTCCAACAGGTGTTGAAATAATGGGATTAAAAGGGGAGATCCCTTCAGAAAGACAGAAACAATAGCAAAGACAAAAAACACTTTTGGAATCTGCTTTTAGTCAACACATAAGGAAAGGGTGCACCGGTCCTGGAAATACTGCAATACCAGGTCAATGCGTGGAGTGGACAGAGCAAGCTCTATTTCCATCTCCCTGTTCTAAAAATCCATTTAATATATGGTCCCCAGATAGGGGACGTATCAGATATTAAACTGATAAGAACAGATACTACACTTGATCTTAGCCAAAAGGCCGAGAAGCGATAACCCGAACGGGACGCGCGTTGCCCGAGCCTGCCCGATACTGCTGTTCAGCCCTTGCAGCGATTCAGCCTACTTCTAGGCAATTCCATGGGGCCCTGCAGGCTCACACACTCACAGCTACACGGGAGGTGAATAAAGGCCGGAGAGGAAGCCAGACAGGATTTGCTTCTTTTGCTTGCACCACAATGCAGTGCTGAAAGAGGAGGAATCTACATAAAAACGCCTTCCTGGCAACGCCCAAATGCCCTGCTGCCATGCAGATAAACACTGGCAGCGGCAGCAAGTGCATGCCCACAGCCACCCCTTGTTCCTTCACACCTTGTATCAGCTGTAATCCAGTCCAGTCCAGTGCTGCCTGCTGAGCAGCACTGACCAACACTGCCTGGGCCCAGGCTTTTATCTCTGAGGCCCCATTATGATGTCAGAAAGCTGGCTCTGGAATCCTGAGGGCTCCACTATGACACGTGCAAAGTTCCGTCTGAACTTTATATAAGACGGTGAGGCTCAGTCAGTCACTCAGTGTTGCCTGAGAGGGCAACACTGCAACAGCCGGCCGCCAGGCTGTCTTTTTTTTGCACAGCTAGTTGCCTCCAGGAGGCCACAAGAGGGAGACAAGGGACTGCAAAATGGAAAATAGGCATCCACCAACTTTACAGACAACTTCTCCTTGCTCCTACAACCTCCATCCTTGCACAGTTTGTTATTCTTCTAGGTAACATAGTAACAAATCCAAATTGCTGCTCTCTTTGTAGGCAAGCAAGGCTTTGTTGCAACTGCAATTCTTACTTCTTCTTGAAATGTAGGGACGACAGTACATTCCATCACATCCATCTAGTGTACACAGGTAGGTCCATTGTGGCGGGCAGGCGAGCGGGCGGGCTGCTTTATTGGCTGTTTGCTGTTCCCCTACTCCACTCCACTATTTGACTGTTGTGCTGCATCAATCAATCAATCAATCAATCAATCAATCAATCAATCAATCAATCAATCAATCAATCAATCAATCAGTGGCTGGCTCAGGTGCAGCTCTTTAACTTACCTAAAAGGGAGGGCGGAGAGAAGACAAGGAAGGTGAATGAGGTGTTCCAATGTGAAATGCCGGAAACACAGAAACACAGACGACACACAACAAGAGGTGGCAATCTATTCATTAATTGCATTTAATCAATGAGCTCATTATCACTCATGCATTGTCCAACAGGTGTTGAAATAATGGGATTAAAAGGGGAGATCCCTTCAGAAAGACAGAAACAATAGCAAAGACAAAAAACACTTTTGGAATCTGCTTTTAGTCAACACATAAGGAAAGGGTGCACCGGTCCTGGAAATACTGCAATACCAGGTCAATGCGTGGAGTGGACAGAGCAAGCTCTATTTCCATCTCCCTGTTCTAAAAATCCATTTAATATATGGTCCCCAGATAGGGGACGTATCAGATATTAAACTGATAAGAACAGATACTACACTTGATCTTAGCCAAAAGGCCGAGAAGCGATAACCCGAATGGGCCGCGCGTTGCCCGAGCCTGCCCGATACTGCTGTTCAGCCCTTGCAGCGATTCAGCCTACTTCTAGGCAATTCCATGGGGCCCTGCAGGCTCACACACTCACAGCTACACGGGAGGTGAATAAAGGCCGGAGAGGAAGCCAGACAGGATTTGCTTCTTTTGCTTGCACCACAATGCAGTGCTGAAAGAGGAGGAATCTACATAAAAACGCCTTCCTGGCAACGCCCAAATGCCCTGCTGCCATGCAGATAAACACTGGCAGCGGCAGCAAGTGCATGCCCACAGCCACCCCTTGTTCCTTCACACCTTGTATCAGCTGTAATCCAGTCCAGTCCAGTGCTGCCTGCTGAGCAGCACTGACCAACACTGCCTGGGCCCAGGCTTTTATCTCTGAGGCCCCATTATGATGTCAGAAAGCTGGCTCTGGAATCCTGAGGGCTCCACTATGACACGTGCAAAGTTCCGTCTGAACTTTATATAAGACGGTGAGGCTCAGTCAGTCACTCAGTGTTGCCTGAGAGGGCAACACTGCAACAGCCGGCCGCCAGGCTGTCTTTTTTTTGCACAGCTAGTTGCCTCCAGGAGGCCACAAGAGGGAGACAAGGGACTGCAAAATGGAAAATAGGCATCCACCAACTTTACAGACAACTTCTCCTTGCTCCTACAACCTCCATCCTTGCACAGTTTGTTATTCTTCTAGGTAACATAGTAACAAATCCAAATTGCTGCTCTCTTTGTAGGCAAGCAAGGCTTTGTTGCAACTGCAATTCTTACTTCTTCTTGAAATGTAGGGACGACAGTACATTCCATCACATCCATCTAGTGTAAACAGGTAGGTCCATTGTGGCGGGCAGGCGAGCGGGCGGGCTGCTTTATTGGCTGTTTGCTGTTCCCCTACTCCACTCCACTATTTGACTGTTGTGCTGCATCAATCAATCAATCAATCAATCAATCAATCAATCAATCAATCAATCAATCAATCAGTGGCTGGCTCAGGTGCAGCTCTTTAACTTACCTAAAAGGGAGGGCGGAGAGAAGACAAGGAAGGTGAATGAGGTGTTCCAATGTGAAATGCCGGAAACACAGAAACACAGACGACACACAACAAGAGGTGGCAATCTATTCATTAATTGCATTTAATCAATGAGCTCATTATCACTCATGCATTGTCCAACAGGTGTTGAAATAATGGGATTAAAAGGGGAGATCCCTTCAGAAAGACAGAAACAATAGCAAAGACAAAAAACACTTTTGGAATCTGCTTTTAGTCAACACATAAGGAAAGGGTGCACCGGTCCTGGAAATACTGCAATACCAGGTCAATGCGTGGAGTGGACAGAGCAAGCTCTATTTCCATCTCCCTGTCTCCCTGTTCTAAAAATCCATTTAATATATGGTCCCCAGATAGGGGACGTATCAGATATTAAACTGATAAGAACAGATACTACACTTGATCTTAGCCAAAAGGCCGAGAAGCGATAACCCGAACGGGCCGCGCGTTGCCCGAGCCTGCCCGATACTGCTGTTCAGCCCTTGCAGCGATTCAGCCTACTTCTAGGCAATTCCATGGGGCCCTGCAGGCTCACACACTCACAGCTACACGGGAGGTGAATAAAGGCCGGAGAGGAAGCCAGACAGGATTTGCTTCTTTTGCTTGCACCACAATGCAGTGCTGAAAGAGGAGGAATCTACATAAAAACGCCTTCCTGGCAACGCCCAAATGCCCTGCTGCCATGCAGATAAACACTGGCAGCGGCAGCAAGTGCATGCCCACAGCCACCCCTTGTTCCTTCACACCTTGTATCAGCTGTAATCCAGTCCAGTCCAGTGCTGCCTGCTGAGCAGCACTGACCAACACTGCCTGGGCCCAGGCTTTTATCTCTGAGGCCCCATTATGATGTCAGAAAGCTGGCTCTGGAATCCTGAGGGCTCCACTATGACACGTGCAAAGTTCCGTCTGAACTTTATATAAGACGGTGAGGCTCAGTCAGTCACTCAGTGTTGCCTGAGAGGGCAACACTGCAACAGCCGGCCGCCAGGCTGTCTTTTTTTTGCACAGCTAGTTGCCTCCAGGAGGCCACAAGAGGGAGACAAGGGACTGCAAAATGGAAAATAGGCATCCACCAACTTTACAGACAACTTCTCCTTGCTCCTACAACCTCCATCCTTGCACAGTTTGTTATTCTTCTAGGTAACATAGTAACAAATCCAAATTGCTGCTCTCTTTGTAGGCAAGCAAGGCTTTGTTGCAACTGCAATTCTTACTTCTTCTTGAAATGTAGGGACGACAGTACATTCCATCACATCCATCTAGTGTACACAGGTAGGTCCATTGTGGCGGGCAGGCGAGCGGGCGGGCTGCTTTATTGGCTGTTTGCTGTTCCCCTACTCCACTCCACTATTTGACTGTTGTGCTGCATCAATCAATCAATCAATCAATCAATCAATCAATCAATCAATCAATCAATCAATCAATCAGTGGCTGGCTCAGGTGCAGCTCTTTAACTTACCTAAAAGGGAGGGCGGAGAGAAGACAAGGAAGGTGAATGAGGTGTTCCAATGTGAAATGCCGGAAACACAGAAACACAGACGACACACAACAAGAGGTGGCAATCTATTCATTAATTGCATTTAATCAATGAGCTCATTATCACTCATGCATTGTCCAACAGGTGTTGAAATAATGGGATTAAAAGGGGAGATCCCTTCAGAAAGACAGAAACAATAGCAAAGACAAAAAACACTTTTGGAATCTGCTTTTAGTCAACACATAAGGAAAGGGTGCACCGGTCCTGGAAATACTGCAATACCAGGTCAATGCGTGGAGTGGACAGAGCAAGCTCTATTTCCATCTCCCTGTTCTAAAAATCCATTTAATATATGGTCCCCAGATAGGGGACGTATCAGATATTAAACTGATAAGAACAGATACTACACTTGATCTTAGCCAAAAGGCCGAGAAGCGATAACCCGAACGGGCCGCGCGTTGCCCGAGCCTGCCCGATACTGCTGTTCAGCCCTTGCAGCGATTCAGCCTACTTCTAGGCAATTCCATGGGGCCCTGCAGGCTCACACACTCACAGCTACACGGGAGGTGAATAAAGGCCGGAGAGGAAGCCAGACAGGATTTGCTTCTTTTGCTTGCACCACAATGCAGTGCTGAAAGAGGAGGAATCTACATAAAAACGCCTTCCTGGCAACGCTCAAATGCCCTGCTGCCATGCAGATAAACACTGGCAGCGGCAGCAAGTGCATGCCCACAGCCACCCCTTGTTCCTTCACACCTTGTATCAGCTGTAATCCAGTCCAGTCCAGTGCTGCCTGCTGAGCAGCACTGACCAACACTGCCTGGGCCCAGGCTTTTATCTCTGAGGCCCCATTATGATGTCAGAAAGCTGGCTCTGGAATCCTGAGGGCTCCACTATGACACGTGCAAAGTTCCGTCTGAACTTTATATAAGACGGTGAGGCTCAGTCAGTCACTCAGTGTTGCCTGAGAGGGCAACACTGCAACAGCCGGCCGCCAGGCTGTCTTTTTTTTGCACAGCTAGTTGCCTCCAGGAGGCCACAAGAGGGAGACAAGGGACTGCAAAATGGAAAATAGGCATCCACCAACTTTACAGACAACTTCTCCTTGCTCCTACAACCTCCATCCTTGCACAGTTTGTTATTCTTCTAGGTAACATAGTAACAAATCCAAATTGCTGCTCTCTTTGTAGGCAAGCAAGGCTTTGTTGCAACTGCAATTCTTACTTCTTCTTGAAATGTAGGGACGACAGTACATTCCATCACATCCATCTAGTGTACACAGGTAGGTCCATTGTGGCGGGCAGGCGAGCGGGCGGGCTGCTTTATTGGCTGTTTGCTGTTCCCCTACTCCACTCCACTATTTGACTGTTGTGCTGCATCAATCAATCAATCAATCAATCAATCAATCAATCAATCAATCAATCAATCAATCAATCAATCAGTGGCTGGCTCAGGTGCAGCTCTTTAACTTACCTAAAAGGGAGGGCGGAGAGAAGACAAGGAAGGTGAATGAGGTGTTCCAATGTGAAATGCCGGAAACACAGAAACACAGACGACACACAACAAGAGGTGGCAATCTATTCATTAATTGCATTTAATCAATGAGCTCATTATCACTCATGCATTGTCCAACAGGTGTTGAAATAATGGGATTAAAAGGGGAGATCCCTTCAGAAAGACAGAAACAATAGCAAAGACAAAAAACACTTTTGGAATCTGCTTTTAGTCAACACATAAGGAAAGGGTGCACCGGTCCTGGAAATACTGCAATACCAGGTCAATGCGTGGAGTGGACAGAGCAAGCTCTATTTCCATCTCCCTGTTCTAAAAATCCATTTAATATATGGTCCCCAGATAGGGGACGTATCAGATATTAAACTGATAAGAACAGATACTACACTTGATCTTAGCCAAAAGGCCGAGAAGCGATAACCCGAACGGGCCGCGCGTTGCCCGAGCCTGCCCGATACTGCTGTTCAGCCCTTGCAGCGATTCAGCCTACTTCTAGGCAATTCCATGGGGCCCTGCAGGCTCACACACTCACAGCTACACGGGAGGTGAATAAAGGCCGGAGAGGAAGCCAGACAGGATTTGCTTCTTTTGCTTGCACCACAATGCAGTGCTGAAAGAGGAGGAATCTACATAAAAACGCCTTCCTGGCAACGCCCAAATGCCCTGCTGCCATGCAGATAAACACTGGCAGCGGCAGCAAGTGCATGCCCACAGCCACCCCTTGTTCCTTCACACCTTGTATCAGCTGTAATCCAGTCCAGTCCAGTGCTGCCTGCTGAGCAGCACTGACCAACACTGCCTGGGCCCAGGCTTTTATCTCTGAGGCCCCATTATGATGTCAGAAAGCTGGCTCTGGAATCCTGAGGGCTCCACTATGACACGTGCAAAGTTCCGTCTGAACTTTATATAAGACGGTGAGGCTCAGTCAGTCACTCAGTGTTGCCTGAGAGGGCAACACTGCAACAGCCGGCCGCCAGGCTGTCTTTTTTTTGCACAGCTAGTTGCCTCCAGGAGGCCACAAGAGGGAGACAAGGGACTGCAAAATGGAAAATAGGCATCCACCAACTTTACAGACAACTTCTCCATGCTCCTACAACCTCCATCCTTGCACAGTTTGTTATTCTTCTAGGTAACATAGTAACAAATCCAAATTGCTGCTCTCTTTGTAGGCAAGCAAGGCTTTGTTGCAACTGCAATTCTTACTTCTTCTTGAAATGTAGGGACGACAGTACATTCCATCACATCCATCTAGTGTACACAGGTAGGTCCATTGTGGCGGGCAGGCGAGCGGGCGGGCTGCTTTATTGGCTGTTTGCTGTTCCCCTACTCCACTCCACTATTTGACTGTTGTGCTGCATCAATCAATCAATCAATCAATCAATCAATCAATCAATCAATCAATCAATCAATCAATCAGTGGCTGGCTCAGGTGCAGCTCTTTAACTTACCTAAAAGGGAGGGCGGAGAGAAGACAAGGAAGGTGAATGAGGTGTTCCAATGTGAAATGCCGGAAACACAGAAACACAGACGACACACAACAAGAGGTGGCAATCTATTCATTAATTGCATTTAATCAATGAGCTCATTATCACTCATGCATTGTCCAACAGGTGTTGAAATAATGGGATTAAAAGGGGAGATCCCTTCAGAAAGACAGAAACAATAGCAAAGACAAAAAACACTTTTGGAATCTGCTTTTAGTCAACACATAAGGAAAGGGTGCACCGGTCCTGGAAATACTGCAATACCAGGTCAATGCGTGGAGTGGACAGAGCAAGCTCTATTTCCATCTCCCTGTTCTAAAAATCCATTTAATATATGGTCCCCAGATAGGGGACGTATCAGATATTAAACTGATAAGAACAGATACTACACTTGATCTTAGCCAAAAGGCCGAGAAGCGATAACCCGAACGGGCCGCGCGTTGCCCGAGCCTGCCCGATACTGCTGTTCAGCCCTTGCAGCGATTCAGCCTACTTCTAGGCAATTCCATGGGGCCCTGCAGGCTCACACACTCACAGCTACACGGGAGGTGAATAAAGGCCGGAGAGGAAGCCAGACAGGATTTGCTTCTTTTGCTTGCACCACAATGCAGTGCTGAAAGAGGAGGAATCTACATAAAAACGCCTTCCTGGCAACGCTCAAATGCCCTGCTGCCATGCAGATAAACACTGGCAGCGGCAGCAAGTGCATGCCCACAGCCACCCCTTGTTCCTTCACACCTTGTATCAGCTGTAATCCAGTCCAGTCCAGTGCTGCCTGCTGAGCAGCACTGACCAACACTGCCTGGGCCCAGGCTTTTATCTCTGAGGCCCCATTATGATGTCAGAAAGCTGGCTCTGGAATCCTGAGGGCTCCACTATGACACGTGCAAAGTTCCGTCTGAACTTTATATAAGACGGTGAGGCTCAGTCAGTCACTCAGTGTTGCCTGAGAGGGCAACACTGCAACAGCCGGCCGCCAGGCTGTCTTTTTTTTGCACAGCTAGTTGCCTCCAGGAGGCCACAAGAGGGAGACAAGGGACTGCAAAATGGAAAATAGGCATCCACCAACTTTACAGACAACTTCTCCTTGCTCCTACAACCTCCATCCTTGCACAGTTTGTTATTCTTCTAGGTAACATAGTAACAAATCCAAATTGCTGCTCTCTTTGTAGGCAAGCAAGGCTTTGTTGCAACTGCAATTCTTACTTCTTCTTGAAATGTAGGGACGACAGTACATTCCATCACATCCATCTAGTGTACACAGGTAGGTCCATTGTGGCGGGCAGGCGAGCGGGCGGGCTGCTTTATTGGCTGTTTGCTGTTCCCCTACTCCACTCCACTATTTGACTGTTGTGCTGCATCAATCAATCAATCAATCAATCAATCAATCAATCAATCAATCAATCAATCAATCAATCAATCAATCAATCAATCAGTGGCTGGCTCAGGTGCAGCTCTTTAACTTACCTAAAAGGGAGGGCGGAGAGAAGACAAGGAAGGTGAATGAGGTGTTCCAATGTGAAATGCCGGAAACACAGAAACACAGACGACACACAACAAGAGGTGGCAATCTATTCATTAATTGCATTTAATCAATGAGCTCATTATCACTCATGCATTGTCCAACAGGTGTTGAAATAATGGGATTAAAAGGGGAGATCCCTTCAGAAAGACAGAAACAATAGCAAAGACAAAAAACACTTTTGGAATCTGCTTTTAGTCAACACATAAGGAAAGGGTGCACCGGTCCTGGAAATACTGCAATACCAGGTCAATGCGTGGAGTGGACAGAGCAAGCTCTATTTCCATCTCCCTGTTCTAAAAATCCATTTAATATATGGTCCCCAGATAGGGGACGTATCAGATATTAAACTGATAAGAACAGATACTACACTTGATCTTAGCCAAAAGGCCGAGAAGCGATAACCCGAACGGGCCGCGCGTTGCCCGAGCCTGCCCGATACTGCTGTTCAGCCCTTGCAGCGATTCAGCCTACTTCTAGGCAATTCCATGGGGCCCTGCAGGCTCACACACTCACAGCTACACGGGAGGTGAATAAAGGCCGGAGAGGAAGCCAGACAGGATTTGCTTCTTTTGCTTGCACCACAATGCAGTGCTGAAAGAGGAGGAATCTACATAAAAACGCCTTCCTGGCAACGCCCAAATGCCCTGCTGCCATGCAGATAAACACTGGCAGCGGCAGCAAGTGCATGCCCACAGCCACCCCTTGTTCCTTCACACCTTGTATCAGCTGTAATCCAGTCCAGTCCAGTGCTGCCTGCTGAGCAGCACTGACCAACACTGCCTGGGCCCAGGCTTTTATCTCTGAGGCCCCATTATGATGTCAGAAAGCTGGCTCTGGAATCCTGAGGGCTCCACTATGACACGTGCAAAGTTCCGTCTGAACTTTATATAAGACGGTGAGGCTCAGTCAGTCACTCAGTGTTGCCTGAGAGGGCAACACTGCAACAGCCGGCCGCCAGGCTGTCTTTTTTTTGCACAGCTAGTTGCCTCCAGGAGGCCACAAGAGGGAGACAAGGGACTGCAAAATGGAAAATAGGCATCCACCAACTTTACAGACAACTTCTCCATGCTCCTACAACCTCCATCCTTGCACAGTTTGTTATTCTTCTAGGTAACATAGTAACAAATCCAAATTGCTGCTCTCTTTGTAGGCAAGCAAGGCTTTGTTGCAACTGCAATTCTTACTTCTTCTTGAAATGTAGGGACGACAGTACATTCCATCACATCCATCTAGTGTACACAGGTAGGTCCATTGTGGCGGGCAGGCGAGCGGGCGGGCTGCTTTATTGGCTGTTTGCTGTTCCCCTACTCCACTCCACTATTTGACTGTTGTGCTGCATCAATCAATCAATCAATCAATCAATCAATCAATCAATCAATCAATCAATCAATCAATCAGTGGCTGGCTCAGGTGCAGCTCTTTAACTTACCTAAAAGGGAGGGCGGAGAGAAGACAAGGAAGGTGAATGAGGTGTTCCAATGTGAAATGCCGGAAACACAGAAACACAGACGACACACAACAAGAGGTGGCAATCTATTCATTAATTGCATTTAATCAATGAGCTCATTATCACTCATGCATTGTCCAACAGGTGTTGAAATAATGGGATTAAAAGGGGAGATCCCTTCAGAAAGACAGAAACAATAGCAAAGACAAAAAACACTTTTGGAATCTGCTTTTAGTCAACACATAAGGAAAGGGTGCACCGGTCCTGGAAATACTGCAATACCAGGTCAATGCGTGGAGTGGACAGAGCAAGCTCTATTTCCATCTCCCTGTTCTAAAAATCCATTTAATATATGGTCCCCAGATAGGGGACGTATCAGATATTAAACTGATAAGAACAGATACTACACTTGATCTTAGCCAAAAGGCCGAGAAGCGATAACCCGAACGGGCCGCGCGTTGCCCGAGCCTGCCCGATACTGCTGTTCAGCCCTTGCAGCGATTCAGCCTACTTCTAGGCAATTCCATGGGGCCCTGCAGGCTCACACACTCACAGCTACACGGGAGGTGAATAAAGGCCGGAGAGGAAGCCAGACAGGATTTGCTTCTTTTGCTTGCACCACAATGCAGTGCTGAAAGAGGAGGAATCTACATAAAAACGCCTTCCTGGCAACGCCCAAATGCCCTGCTGCCATGCAGATAAACACTGGCAGCGGCAGCAAGTGCATGCCCACAGCCACCCCTTGTTCCTTCACACCTTGTATCAGCTGTAATCCAGTCCAGTCCAGTGCTGCCTGCTGAGCAGCACTGACCAACACTGCCTGGGCCCAGGCTTTTATCTCTGAGGCCCCATTATGATGTCAGAAAGCTGGCTCTGGAATCCTGAGGGCTCCACTATGACACGTGCAAAGTTCCGTCTGAACTTTATATAAGACGGTGAGGCTCAGTCAGTCACTCAGTGTTGCCTGAGAGGGCAACACTGCAACAGCCGGCCGCCAGGCTGTCTTTTTTTTGCACAGCTAGTTGCCTCCAGGAGGCCACAAGAGGGAGACAAGGGACTGCAAAATGGAAAATAGGCATCCACCAACTTTACAGACAACTTCTCCTTGCTCCTACAACCTCCATCCTTGCACAGTTTGTTATTCTTCTAGGTAACATAGTAACAAATCCAAATTGCTGCTCTCTTTGTAGGCAAGCAAGGCTTTGTTGCAACTGCAATTCTTACTTCTTCTTGAAATGTAGGGACGACAGTACATTCCATCACATCCATCTAGTGTACACAGGTAGGTCCATTGTGGCGGGCAGGCGAGCGGGCGGGCTGCTTTATTGGCTGTTTGCTGTTCCCCTACTCCACTCCACTATTTGACTGTTGTGCTGCATCAATCAATCAATCAATCAATCAATCAATCAATCAATCAATCAGTGGCTGGCTCAGGTGCAGCTCTTTAACTTACCTAAAAGGGAGGGCGGAGAGAAGACAAGGAAGGTGAATGAGGTGTTCCAATGTGAAATGCCGGAAACACAGAAACACAGACGACACACAACAAGAGGTGGCAATCTATTCATTAATTGCATTTAATCAATGAGCTCATTATCACTCATGCATTGTCCAAAAGGTGTTGAAATAATGGGATTAAAAGGGGAGATCCCTTCAGAAAGACAGAAACAATAGCAAAGACAAAAAACACTTTTGGAATCTGCTTTTAGTCAACACATAAGGAAAGGGTGCACCGGTCCTGGAAATACTGCAATACCAGGTCAATGCGTGGAGTGGACAGAGCAAGCTCTATTTCCATCTCCCTGTTCTAAAAATCCATTTAATATATGGTCCCCAGATAGGGGACGTATCAGATATTAAACTGATAAGAACAGATACTACACTTGATCTTAGCCAAAAGGCCGAGAAGCGATAACCCGAACGGGCCGCGCGTTGCCCGAGCCTGCCCGATACTGCTGTTCAGCCCTTGCAGCGATTCAGCCTACTTCTAGGCAATTCCATGGGGCCCTGCAGGCTCACACACTCACAGCTACACGGGAGGTGAATAAAGGCCGGAGAGGAAGCCAGACAGGATTTGCTTCTTTTGCTTGCACCACAATGCAGTGCTGAAAGAGGAGGAATCTACATAAAAACGCCTTCCTGGCAACGCCCAAATGCCCTGCTGCCATGCAGATAAACACTGGCAGCGGCAGCAAGTGCATGCCCACAGCCACCCCTTGTTCCTTCACACCTTGTATCAGCTGTAATCCAGTCCAGTCCAGTGCTGCCTGCTGAGCAGCACTGACCAACACTGCCTGGGCCCAGGCTTTTATCTCTGAGGCCCCATTATGATGTCAGAAAGCTGGCTCTGGAATCCTGAGGGCTCCACTATGACACGTGCAAAGTTCCGTCTGAACTTTATATAAGACGGTGAGGCTCAGTCAGTCACTCAGTGTTGCCTGAGAGGGCAACACTGCAACAGCCGGCCGCCAGGCTGTCTTTTTTTTGCACAGCTAGTTGCCTCCAGGAGGCCACAAGAGGGAGACAAGGGACTGCAAAATGGAAAATAGGCATCCACCAACTTTACAGACAACTTCTCCTTGCTCCTACAACCTCCATCCTTGCACAGTTTGTTATTCTTCTAGGTAACATAGTAACAAATCCAAATTGCTGCTCTCTTTGTAGGCAAGCAAGGCTTTGTTGCAACTGCAATTCTTACTTCTTCTTGAAATGTAGGGACGGCAGTACATTCCATCACATCCATCTAGTGTACACAGGTAGGTCCATTGTGGCGGGCAGGCGAGCGGGCGGGCTGCTTTATTGGCTGTTTGCTGTTCCCCTACTCCACTCCACTATTTGACTGTTGTGCTGCATCAATCAATGAATCAATCAATCAATCAATCAATCAATCAATCAATCAATCAGTGGCTGGCTCAGGTGCAGCTCTTTAACTTACCTAAAAGGGAGGGCGGAGAGAAGACAAGGAAGGTGAATGAGGTGTTCCAATGTGAAATGCCGGAAACACAGAAACACAGACGACACACAACAAGAGGTGGCAATCTATTCATTAATTGCATTTAATCAATGAGCTCATTATCACTCATGCATTGTCCAACAGGTGTTGAAATAATGGGATTAAAAGGGGAGATCCCTTCAGAAAGACAGAAACAATAGCAAAGACAAAAAACACTTTTGGAATCTGCTTTTAGTCAACACATAAGGAAAGGGTGCACCGGTCCTGGAAATACTGCAATACCAGGTCAATGCGTGGAGTGGACAGAGCAAGCTCTATTTCCATCTCCCTGTTCTAAAAATCCATTTAATATATGGTCCCCAGATAGGGGACGTATCAGATATTAAACTGATAAGAACAGATACTACACTTGATCTTAGCCAAAAGGCCGAGAAGCGATAACCCGAACGGGCCGCGCGTTGCCCGAGCCTGCCCGATACTGCTGTTCAGCCCTTGCAGCGATTCAGCCTACTTCTAGGCAATTCCATGGGGCCCTGCAGGCTCACACACTCACAGCTACACGGGAGGTGAATAAAGGCCGGAGAGGAAGCCAGACAGGATTTGCTTCTTTTGCTTGCACCACAATGCAGTGCTGAAAGAGGAGGAATCTACATAAAAACGCCTTCCTGGCAACGCCCAAATGCCCTGCTGCCATGCAGATAAACACTGGCAGCGGCAGCAAGTGCATGCCCACAGCCACCCCTTGTTCCTTCACACCTTGTATCAGCTGTAATCCAGTCCAGTCCAGTGCTGCCTGCTGAGCAGCACTGACCAACACTGCCTGGGCCCAGGCTTTTATCTCTGAGGCCCCATTATGATGTCAGAAAGCTGGCTCTGGAATCCTGAGGGCTCCACTATGACACGTGCAAAGTTCCGTCTGAACTTTATATAAGACGGTGAGGCTCAGTCAGTCACTCAGTGTTGCCTGAGAGGGCAACACTGCAACAGCCGGCCGCCAGGCTGTCTTTTTTTTGCACAGCTAGTTGCCTCCAGGAGGCCAAGAGGGAGACAAGGGACTGCAAAATGGAAAATAGGCATCCACCAACTTTACAGACAACTTCTCCTTGCTCCTACAACCTCCATCCTTGCACAGTTTGTTATTCTTCTAGGTAACATAGTAACAAATCCAAATTGCTGCTCTCTTTGTAGGCAAGCAAGGCTTTGTTGCAACTGCAATTCTTACTTCTTCTTGAAATGTAGGGACGACAGTACATTCCATCACATCCATCTAGTGTACACAGGTAGGTCCATTGTGGCGGGCAGGCGAGCGGGCGGGCTGCTTTATTGGCTGTTTGCTGTTCCCCTACTCCACTCCACTATTTGACTGTTGTGCTGCATCAATCAATCAATCAATCAATCAATCAATCAATCAATCAATCAAATCAATCAATCAGTGGCTGGCTCAGGTGCAGCTCTTTAACTTACCTAAAAGGGAGGGCGGAGAGAAGACAAGGAAGGTGAATGAGGTGTTCCAATGTGAAATGCCGGAAACACAGAAACACAGACGACACACAACAAGAGGTGGCAATCTATTCATTAATTGCATTTAATCAATGAGCTCATTATCACTCATGCATTGTCCAACAGGTGTTGAAATAATGGGATTAAAAGGGGAGATCCCTTCAGAAAGACAGAAACAATAGCAAAGACAAAAAACACTTTTGGAATCTGCTTTTAGTCAACACATAAGGAAAGGGTGCACCGGTCCTGGAAATACTGCAATACCAGGTCAATGCGTGGAGTGGACAGAGCAAGCTCTATTTCCATCTCCCTGTTCTAAAAATCCATTTAATATATGGTCCCCAGATAGGTGACGTATCAGATATTAAACTGATCAGAACAGATACTACACTTGATCTTAGCCAAAAGGCCGAGAAGCGATAACCCGAACGGGCCGCGCGTTGCCCGAGCCTGCCCGATACTGCTGTTCAGCCCTTGCAGCGATTCAGCCTACTTCTAGGCAATTCCATGGGGCCCTGCAGGCTCACACACTCACAGCTACACGGGAGGTGAATAAAGGCCGGAGAGGAAGCCAGACAGGATTTGCTTCTTTTGCTTGCACCACAATGCAGTGCTGAAAGAGGAGGAATCTACATAAAAACGCCTTCCTGGCAACGCCCAAATGCCCTGCTGCCATGCAGATAAACACTGGCAGCGGCAGCAAGTGCATGCCCACAGCCACCCCTTGTTCCTTCACACCTTGTATCAGCTGTAATCCAGTCCAGTCCAGTGCTGCCTGCTGAGCAGCACTGACCAACACTGCCTGGGCCCAGGCTTTTATCTCTGAGGCCCCATTATGATGTCAGAAAGCTGGCTCTGGAATCCTGAGGGCTCCACTATGACACGTGCAAAGTTCCGTCTGAACTTTATATAAGACGGTGAGGCTCAGTCAGTCACTCAGTGTTGCCTGAGAGGGCAACACTGCAACAGCCGGCCGCCAGGCTGTCTTTTTTTTGCACAGCTAGTTGCCTCCAGGAGGCCACAAGAGGGAGACAAGGGACTGCAAAATGGAAAATAGGCATCCACCAACTTTACAGACAACTTCTCCTTGCTCCTACAACCTCCATCCTTGCACAGTTTGTTATTCTTCTAGGTAACATAGTAACAAATCCAAATTGCTGCTCTCTTTGTAGGCAAGCAAGGCTTTGTTGCAACTGCAATTCTTACTTCTTCTTGAAATGTAGGGACGACAGTACATTCCATCACATCCATCTAGTGTACACAGGTAGGTCCATTGTGGCGGGCAGGCGAGCGGGCGGGCTGCTTTATTGGCTGTTTGCTGTTCCCCTACTCCACTCCACTATTTGACTGTTGTGCTGCATCAATCAATCAATCAATCAATCAATCAATCAATCAATCAATCAATCAATCAATCAATCAGTGGCTGGCTCAGGTGCAGCTCTTTAACTTACCTAAAAGGGAGGGCGGAGAGAAGACAAGGAAGGTGAATGAGGTGTTCCAATGTGAAATGCCGGAAACACAGAAACACAGACGACACACAACAAGAGGTGGCAATCTATTCATTAATTGCATTTAATCAATGAGCTCATTATCACTCATGCATTGTCCAACAGGTGTTGAAATAATGGGATTAAAAGGGGAGATCCCTTCAGAAAGACAGAAACAATAGCAAAGACAAAAAACACTTTTGGAATCTGCTTTTAGTCAACACATAAGGAAAGGGTGCACCGGTCCTGGAAATACTGCAATACCAGGTCAATGCGTGGAGTGGACAGAGCAAGCTCTATTTCCATCTCCCTGTTCTAAAAATCCATTTAATATATGGTCCCCAGATAGGGGACGTATCAGATATTAAACTGATAAGAACAGATACTACACTTGATCTTAGCCAAAAGGCCGAGAAGCGATAACCCGAACGGGCCGCGCGTTGCCCGAGCCTGCCCGATACTGCTGTTCAGCCCTTGCAGCGATTCAGCCTACTTCTAGGCAATTCCATGGGGCCCTGCAGGCTCACACACTCACAGCTACACGGGAGGTGAATAAAGGCCGGAGAGGAAGCCAGACAGGATTTGCTTCTTTTGCTTGCACCACAATGCAGTGCTGAAAGAGGAGGAATCTACATAAAAACGCCTTCCTGGCAACGCCCAAATGCCCTGCTGCCATGCAGATAAACACTGGCAGCGGCAGCAAGTGCATGCCCACAGCCACCCCTTGTTCCTTCACACCTTGTATCAGCTGTAATCCAGTCCAGTCCAGTGCTGCCTGCTGAGCAGCACTGACCAACACTGCCTGGGCCCAGGCTTTTATCTCTGAGGCCCCATTATGATGTCAGAAAGCTGGCTCTGGAATCCTGAGGGCTCCACTATGACACGTGCAAAGTTCCGTCTGAACTTTATATAAGACGGTGAGGCTCAGTCAGTCACTCAGTGTTGCCTGAGAGGGCAACACTGCAACAGCCGGCCGCCAGGCTGTCTTTTTTTTGCACAGCTAGTTGCCTCCAGGAGGCCACAAGAGGGAGACAAGGGACTGCAAAATGGAAAATAGGCATCCACCAACTTTACAGACAACTTCTCCTTGCTCCTACAACCTCCATCCTTGCACAGTTTGTTATTCTTCTAGGTAACATAGTAACAAATCCAAATTGCTGCTCTCTTTGTAGGCAAGCAAGGCTTTGTTGCAACTGCAATTCTTACTTCTTCTTGAAATGTAGGGACGGCAGTACATTCCATCACATCCATCTAGTGTACACAGGTAGGTCCATTGTGGCGGGCAGGCGAGCGGGCGGGCTGCTTTATTGGCTGTTTGCTGTTCCCCTACTCCACTCCACTATTTGACTGTTGTGCTGCATCAATCAATAATCAATCAATCAATCAATCAATCAATCAATCAATCAATCAGTGGCTGGCTCAGGTGCAGCTCTTTAACTTACCTAAAAGGGAGGGCGGAGAGAAGACAAGGAAGGTGAATGAGGTGTTCCAATGTGAAATGCCGGAAACACAGAAACACAGACGACACACAACAAGAGGTGGCAATCTATTCATTAATTGCATTTAATCAATGAGCTCATTATCACTCATGCATTGTCCAACAGGTGTTGAAATAATGGGATTAAAAGGGGAGATCCCTTCAGAAAGACAGAAACAATAGCAAAGACAAAAAACACTTTTGGAATCTGCTTTTAGTCAACACATAAGGAAAGGGTGCACCGGTCCTGGAAATACTGCAATACCAGGTCAATGCGTGGAGTGGAAAGAGCAGCTCTATTTCCATCTCCCTGTTCTAAAAATCCATTTAATATATGGTCCCCAGATAGGGGACGTATCAGATATTAAACTGATAAGAACAGATACTACACTTGATCTTAGCCAAAAGGCCGAGAAGCGATAACCCGAACGGGCCGCGCGTTGCCCGAGCCTGCCCGATACTGCTGTTCAGCCCTTGCAGCGATTCAGCCTACTTCTAGGCAATTCCATGGGGCCCTGCAGGCTCACACACTCACAGCTACACGGGAGGTGAATAAAGGCCGGAGAGGAAGCCAGACAGGATTTGCTTCTTTTGCTTGCACCACAATGCAGTGCTGAAAGAGGAGGAATCTACATAAAAACGCCTTCCTGGCAACGCCCAAATGCCCTGCTGCCATGCAGATAAACACTGGCAGCGGCAGCAAGTGCATGCCCACAGCCACCCCTTGTTCCTTCACACCTTGTATCAGCTGTAATCCAGTCCAGTCCAGTGCTGCCTGCTGAGCAGCACTGACCAACACTGCCTGGGCCCAGGCTTTTATCTCTGAGGCCCCATTATGATGTCAGAAAGCTGGCTCTGGAATCCTGAGGGCTCCACTATGACACGTGCAAAGTTCCGTCTGAACTTTATATAAGACGGTGAGGCTCAGTCAGTCACTCAGTGTTGCCTGAGAGGGCAACACTGCAACAGCCGGCCGCCAGGCTGTCTTTTTTTTGCACAGCTAGTTGCCTCCAGGAGGCCACAAGAGGGAGACAAGGGACTGCAAAATGGAAAATAGGCATCCACCAACTTTACAGACAACTTCTCCTTGCTCCTACAACCTCCATCCTTGCACAGTTTGTTATTCTTCTAGGTAACATAGTAACAAATCCAAATTGCTGCTCTCTTTGTAGGCAAGCAAGGCTTTGTTGCAACTGCAATTCTTACTTCTTCTTGAAATGTAGGGACGACAGTACATTCCATCACATCCATCTAGTGTACACAGGTAGGTCCATTGTGGCGGGCAGGCGAGCGGGCGGGCTGCTTTATTGGCTGTTTGCTGTTCCCCTACTCCACTCCACTATTTGACTGTTGTGCTGCATCAATCAATCAATCAATCAATCAATCAATCAATCAATCAATCAATCAATCAATCAATCAATCAATCAATCAATCAATCAATCAGTGGGCTGGCTCAGGTGCAGCTCTTTAACTTACCTAAAAGGGAGGGCGGAGAGAGACAAGGAAGGTGAATGAGGTGTTCCAATGTGAAATGCCGGAAACACAGAAACACAGACGACACACAACAAGAGGTGGCAATCTATTCATTAATTGCATTTAATCAATGAGCTCATTATCACTCATGCATTGTCCAACAGGTGTTGAAATAATGGGATTAAAAGGGGAGATCCCTTCAGAAAGACAGAAACAATAGCAAAGACAAAAAACACTTTTGGAATCTGCTTTTAGTCAACACATAAGGGAAAGGGTGCACCGGTCCTGGAAATACTGCAATACCAGGTCAATGCGTGGAGTGGACAGAGCAAGCTCTATTTCATCTCCCTGTTCTAAAAATCCATTTAATATATGGTCCCCAGATAGGGGACGTATCAGATATTAAACTGATAAGAACAGATACTACACTTGATCTTAGCCAAAAGGCCGAGAAGCGATAACCCGAACGGGCCGCGCGTTGCCCGAGCCTGCCCGATACTGCTGTTCAGCCCTTGCAGCGATTCAGCCTACTTCTAGGCCAATTCCATGGGGCCCTGCAGGCTCACACACTCACAGCTACACGGGAGGTGAATAAAGGCCAGAGAGGAAGCCAGACAGGATTTGCTTCTTTTGCTTGCACCACAATGCAGTGCTGAAAGAGGAGGAATCTACATAAAAACGCCTTCTGGCAACGCCAAATGCCCTGCTGCCATGCAGATAAACACTGGCAGCGGCAGCAAGTGCATGCCCACAGCACCCCTTGTTCCTTCACACCTTGTATCAGCTGTAATCCAGTCCAGTCCAGTGCTGCCTGCTGAGCAGCACTGACCAACACTGCCTGGGCCCAGGCTTTTATCTCTGAGGCCCCATTATGATGTCAGAAAGCTGGCTCTGGAATCCTGAGGGCTCCACTATGACACGTGCAAAGTTCCGTCTGAACTTTATATAAGACGGTGAGGCTCAGTCAGTCACTCAGTGTTGCCTGAGAGGGCAACACTGCAACAGCCGGCCGCCAGGCTGTCTTTTTTTTGCACAGCTAGTTGCCTCCAGGAGGCCACAAGAGGGAGACAAGGGACTGCAAAATGGAAAATAGGCATCCACCAACTTTACAGACAACTTCTCCTTGCTCCTACAACCTCCATCCTTGCACAGTTTGTTATTCTTCTAGGTAACATAGTAACAAATCCAAATTGCTGCTCTCTTTGTAGGCAAGCAAGGCTTTGTTGCAACTGCAATTCTTACTTCTTCTTGAAATGTAGGGACGACAGTACATTCCATCACATCCATCTAGTGTACACAGGTAGGTCCATTGTGGCGGGCAGGCGAGCGGGCGGGCTGCTTTATTGGCTGTTTGCTGTTCCCCTACTCCACTCCACTATTTGACTGTTGTGCTGCATCAATCAATCAATCAATCAATCAATCAATCAATCAATCAATCAATCAATCAGTGGCTGGCTCAGGTGCAGCTCTTTAACTTACCTAAAAGGGAGGGCGGAGAGAAGACAAGGAAGGTGAATGAGGTGTTCCAATGTGAAATGCCGGAAACACAGAAACACAGACGACACACAACAAGAGGTGGCAATCTATTCATTAATTGCATTTAATCAATGAGCTCATTATCACTCATGCATTGTCCAACAGGTGTTGAAATAATGGGATTAAAAGGGGAGATCCCTTCAGAAAGACAGAAACAATAGCAAAGACAAAAAACACTTTTGGAATCTGCTTTTAGTCAACACATAAGGAAAGGGTGCACCGGTCCTGGAAATACTGCAATACCAGGTCAATGCGTGGAGTGGACAGAGCAAGCTCTATTTCCATCTCCCTGTTCTAAAAATCCATTTAATATATGGTCCCCAGATAGGGGACGTATCAGATATTAAACTGATAAGAACAGATACTACACTTGATCTTAGCCAAAAGGCCGAGAAGCGATAACCCGAACGGGCCGCGCGTTGCCCGAGCCTGCCCGATACTGCTGTTCAGCCCTTGCAGCGATTCAGCCTACTTCTAGGCAATTCCATGGGGCCCTGCAGGCTCACACACTCACAGCTACACGGGAGGTGAATAAAGGCCAGAGAGGAAGCCAGACAGGATTTGCTTCTTTTGCTTGCACCACAATGCAGTGCTGAAAGAGGAGGAATCTACATAAAAACGCCTTCCTGGCAACGCCCAAATGCCCTGCTGCCATGCAGATAAACACTGGCAGCGGCAGCAAGTGCATGCCCACAGCCACCCCTTGTTCCTTCACACCTTGTATCAGCTGTAATCCAGTCCAGTCCAGTGCTGCCTGCTGAGCAGCACTGACCAACACTGCCTGGGCCCAGGCTTTTATCTCTGAGGCCCCATTATGATGTCAGAAAGCTGGCTCTGGAATCCTGAGGGCTCCACTATGACACGTGCAAAGTTCCGTCTGAACTTTATATAAGACGGTGAGGCTCAGTCAGTCACTCAGTGTTGCCTGAGAGGGCAACACTGCAACAGCCGGCCGCCAGGCTGTCTTTTTTTTGCACAGCTAGTTGCCTCCAGGAGGCCACAAGAGGGAGACAAGGGACTGCAAAATGGAAAATAGGCATCCACCAACTTTACAGACAACTTCTCCTTGCTCCTACAACCTCCATCCTTGCACAGTTTGTTATTCTTCTAGGTAACATAGTAACAAATCCAAATTGCTGCTCTCTTTGTAGGCAAGCAAGGCTTTGTTGCAACTGCAATTCTTACTTCTTCTTGAAATGTAGGGACGACAGTACATTCCATCACATCCATCTAGTGTACACAGGTAGGTCCATTGTGGCGGGCAGGCGAGCGGGCGGGCTGCTTTATTGGCTGTTTGCTGTTCCCCTACTCCACTCCACTATTTGACTGTTGTGCTGCATCAATCAATCAATCAATCAATCAATCAATCAATCAGTGGCTGGCTCAGGTGCAGCTCTTTAACTTACCTAAAAGGGAGGGCGGAGAGAAGACAAGGAAGGTGAATGAGGTGTTCCAATGTGAAATGCCGGAAACACAGAAACACAGACGACACACAACAAGAGGTGGCAATCTATTCATTAATTGCATTTAATCAATGAGCTCATTATCACTCATGCATTGTCCAACAGGTGTTGAAATAATGGGATTAAAAGGGGAGATCCCTTCAGAAAGACAGAAACAATAGCAAAGACAAAAAACACTTTTGGAATCTGCTTTTAGTCAACACATAAGGAAAGGGTGCACCGGTCCTGGAAATACTGCAATACCAGGTCAATGCGTGGAGTGGACAGAGCAAGCTCTATTTCCATCTCCCTGTTCTAAAAATCCATTTAATATATGGTCCCCAGATAGGGGACGTATCAGATATTAAACTGATAAGAACAGATACTACACTTGATCTTAGCCAAAAGGCCGAGAAGCGATAACCCGAACGGGCCGCGCGTTGCCCGAGCCTGCCCGATACTGCTGTTCAGCCCTTGCAGCGATTCAGCCTACTTCTAGGCAATTCCATGGGGCCCTGCAGGCTCACACACTCACAGCTACACGGGAGGTGAATAAAGGCCGGAGAGGAAGCCAGACAGGATTTGCTTCTTTTGCTTGCACCACAATGCAGTGCTGAAAGAGGAGGAATCTACATAAAAACGCCTTCCTGGCAACGCCCAAATGCCCTGCTGCCATGCAGATAAACACTGGCAGCGGCAGCAAGTGCATGCCCACAGCCACCCCTTGTTCCTTCACACCTTGTATCAGCTGTAATCCAGTCCAGTCCAGTGCTGCCTGCTGAGCAGCACTGACCAACACTGCCTGGGCCCAGGCTTTTATCTCTGAGGCCCCATTATGATGTCAGAAAGCTGGCTCTGGAATCCTGAGGGCTCCACTATGACACGTGCAAAGTTCCGTCTGAACTTTATATAAGACGGTGAGGCTCAGTCAGTCACTCAGTGTTGCCTGAGAGGGCAACACTGCAACAGCCGGCCGCCAGGCTGTCTTTTTTTTGCACAGCTAGTTGCCTCCAGGAGGCCACAAGAGGGAGACAAGGGACTGCAAAATGGAAAATAGGCATCCACCAACTTTACAGACAACTTCTCCTTGCTCCTACAACCTCCATCCTTGCACAGTTTGTTATTCTTCTAGGTAACATAGTAACAAATCCAAATTGCTGCTCTCTTTGTAGGCAAGCAAGGCTTTGTTGCAACTGCAATTCTTACTTCTTCTTGAAATGTAGGGACGACAGTACATTCCATCACATCCATCTAGTGTACACAGGTAGGTCCATTGTGGCGGGCAGGCGAGCGGGCGGGCTGCTTTATTGGCTGTTTGCTGTTCCCCTACTCCACTCCACTATTTGACTGTTGTGCTGCATCAATCAATCAATCAATCAATCAATCAATCAATCAATCAATCAATCAATCAGTGGCTGGCTCAGGTGCAGCTCTTTAACTTACCTAAAAGGGAGGGCGGAGAGAAGACAAGGAAGGTGAATGAGGTGTTCCAATGTGAAATGCCAGAAACACAGAAACACAGACGACACACAACAAGAGGTGGCAATCTATTCATTAATTGCATTTAATCAATGAGCTCATTATCACTCATGCATTGTCCAACAGGTGTTGAAATAATGGGATTAAAAGGGGAGATCCCTTCAGAAAGACAGAAACAATAGCAAAGACAAAAAACACTTTTGGAATCTGCTTTTAGTCAACACATAAGGAAAGGGTGCACCGGTCCTGGAAATACTGCAATACCAGGTCAATGCGTGGAGTGGACAGAGCAAGCTCTATTTCCATCTCCCTGTTCTAAAAATCCATTTAATATATGGTCCCCAGATAGGGGACGTATCAGATATTAAACTGATAAGAACAGATACTACACTTGATCTTAGCCAAAAGGCCGAGAAGCGATAACCCGAACGGGCCGCGCGTTGCCCGAGCCTGCCCGATACTGCTGTTCAGCCCTTGCAGCGATTCAGCCTACTTCTAGGCAATTCCATGGGGCCCTGCAGGCTCACACACTCACAGCTACACGGGAGGTGAATAAAGGCTGGAGAGGAAGCCAGACAGGATTTGCTTCTTTTGCTTGCACCACAATGCAGTGCTGAAAGAGGAGGAATCTACATAAAAACGCCTTCCTGGCAACGCCCAAATGCCCTGCTGCCATGCAGATAAACACTGGCAGCGGCAGCAAGTGCATGCCCACAGCCACCCCTTGTTCCTTCACACCTTGTATCAGCTGTAATCCAGTCCAGTCCAGTGCTGCCTGCTGAGCAGCACTGACCAACACTGCCTGGGCCCAGGCTTTTATCTCTGAGGCCCCATTATGATGTCAGAAAGCTGGCTCTGGAATCCTGAGGGCTCCACTATGACACGTGCAAAGTTCCGTCTGAACTTTATATAAGACGGTGAGGCTCAGTCAGTCACTCAGTGTTGCCTGAGAGGGCAACACTGCAACAGCCGGCCGCCAGGCTGTCTTTTTTTTGCACAGCTAGTTGCCTCCAGGAGGCCACAAGAGGGAGACAAGGGACTGCAAAATGGAAAATAGGCATCCACCAACTTTACAGACAACTTCTCCTTGCTCCTACAACCTCCATCCTTGCACAGTTTGTTATTATTCTAGGTAACATAGTAACAAATCCAAATTGCTGCTCTCTTTGTAGGCAAGCAAGGCTTTGTTGCAACTGCAATTCTTACTTCTTCTTGAAATGTAGGGACGACAGTACATTCCATCACATCCATCTAGTGTACACAGGTAGGTCCATTGTGGCGGGCAGGCGAGCGGGCGGGCTGCTTTATTGGCTGTTTGCTGTTCCCCTACTCCACTCCACTATTTGACTGTTGTGCTGCATCAATCAATCAATCAATCAATCAATCAATCAATCAATCAATCAATCAGTGGCTGGCTCAGGTGCAGCTCTTTAACTTACCTAAAAGGGAGGGCGGAGAGAAGACAAGGAAGGTGAATGAGGTGTTCCAATGTGAAATGCCGGAAACACAGAAACACAGACGACACACAACAAGAGGTGGCAATCTATTCATTAATTGCATTTAATCAATGAGCTCATTATCACTCATGCATTGTCCAACAGGTGTTGAAATAATGGGATTAAAAGGGGAGATCCCTTCAGAAAGACAGAAACAATAGCAAAGACAAAAAACACTTTTGGAATCTGCTTTTAGTCAACACATAAGGAAAGGGTGCACCGGTCCTGGAAATACTGCAATACCAGGTCAATGCGTGGAGTGGACAGAGCAAGCTCTATTTCCATCTCCCTGTTCTAAAAATCCATTTAATATATGGTCCCCAGATAGGGGACGTATCAGATATTAAACTGATAAGAACAGATACTACACTTGATCTTAGCCAAAAGGCCGAGAAGCGATAACCCGAACGGGCCGCGCGTTGCCCGAGCCTGCCCGATACTGCTGTTCAGCCCTTGCAGCGATTCAGCCTACTTCTAGGCAATTCCATGGGGCCCTGCAGGCTCACACACTCACAGCTACACGGGAGGTGAATAAAGGCCGGAGAGGAAGCCAGACAGGATTTGCTTCTTTTGCTTGCACCACAATGCAGTGCTGAAAGAGGAGGAATCTACATAAAAACGCCTTCCTGGCAACGCCCAAATGCCCTGCTGCCATGCAGATAAACACTGGCAGCGGCAGCAAGTGCATGCCCACAGCCACCCCTTGTTCCTTCACACCTTGTATCAGCTGTAATCCAGTCCAGTCCAGTGCTGCCTGCTGAGCAGCACTGACCAACACTGCCTGGGCCCAGGCTTTTATCTCTGAGGCCCCATTATGATGTCAGAAAGCTGGCTCTGGAATCCTGAGGGCTCCACTATGACACGTGCAAAGTTCCGTCTGAACTTTATATAAGACGGTGAGGCTCAGTCAGTCACTCAGTGTTGCCTGAGAGGGCAACACTGCAACAGCCGGCCGCCAGGCTGTCTTTTTTTTGCACAGCTAGTTGCCTCCAGGAGGCCACAAGAGGGAGACAAGGGACTGCAAAATGGAAAATAGGCATCCACCAACTTTACAGACAACTTCTCCTTGCTCCTACAACCTCCATCCTTGCACAGTTTGTTATTCTTCTAGGTAACATAGTAACAAATCCAAATTGCTGCTCTCTTTGTAGGCAAGCAAGGCTTTGTTGCAACTGCAATTCTTACTTCTTCTTGAAATGTAGGGACGACAGTACATTCCATCACATCCATCTAGTGTACACAGGTAGGTCCATTGTGGCGGGCAGGCGAGCGGGCGGGCTGCTTTATTGGCTGTTTGCTGTTCCCCAACTCCACTCCACTATTTGACTGTTGTGCTGCATCAATCAATCAATCAATCAATCAATCAATCAATCAATCAATCAGTGGCTGGCTCAGGTGCAGCTCTTTAACTTACCTAAAAGGGAGGGCGGAGAGAAGACAAGGAAGGTGAATGAGGTGTTCCAATGTGAAATGCCGGAAACACAGAAACACAGACGACACACAACAAGAGGTGGCAATCTATTCATTAATTGCATTTAATCAATGAGCTCATTATCACTCATGCATTGTCCAACAGGTGTTGAAATAATGGGATTAAAAGGGGAGATCCCTTCAGAAAGACAGAAACAATAGCAAAGACAAAAAACACTTTTGGAATCTGCTTTTAGTCAACACATAAGGAAAGGGTGCACCGGTCCTGGAAATACTGCAATACCAGGTCAATGCGTGGAGTGGACAGAGCAAGCTCTATTTCCATCTCCCTGTTCTAAAAATCCATTTAATATATGGTCCCCAGATAGGGGACGTATCAGATATTAAACTGATAAGAACAGATACTACACTTGATCTTAGCCAAAAGGCCGAGAAGCGATAACCCGAACGGGCCGCGCGTTGCCCGAGCCTGCCCGATACTGCTGTTCAGCCCTTGCAGCGATTCAGCCTACTTCTAGGCAATTCCATGGGGCCCTGCAGGCTCACACACTCACAGCTACACGGGAGGTGAATAAAGGCCGGAGAGGAAGCCAGACAGGATTTGCTTCTTTTGCTTGCACCACAATGCAGTGCTGAAAGAGGAGGAATCTACATAAAAACGCCTTCCTGGCAACGCCCAAATGCCCTGCTGCCATGCAGATAAACACTGGCAGCGGCAGCAAGTGCATGCCCACAGCCACCCCTTGTTCCTTCACACCTTGTATCAGCTGTAATCCAGTCCAGTCCAGTGCTGCCTGCTGAGCAGCACTGACCAACACTGCCTGGGCCCAGGCTTTTATCTCTGAGGCCCCATTATGATGTCAGAAAGCTGGCTCTGGAATCCTGAGGGCTCCACTATGACACGTGCAAAGTTCCGTCTGAACTTTATATAAGACGGTGAGGCTCAGTCAGTCACTCAGTGTTGCCTGAGAGGGCAACACTGCAACAGCCGGCCGCCAGGCTGTCTTTTTTTTGCACAGCTAGTTGCCTCCAGGAGGCCACAAGAGGGAGACAAGGGACTGCAAAATGGAAAATAGGCATCCACCAACTTTACAGACAACTTCTCCTTGCTCCTACAACCTCCATCCTTGCACAGTTTGTTATTCTTCTAGGTAACATAGTAACAAATCCAAATTGCTGCTCTCTTTGTAGGCAAGCAAGGCTTTGTTGCAACTGCAATTCTTACTTCTTCTTGAAATGTAGGGACGACAGTACATTCCATCACATCCATCTAGTGTACACAGGTAGGTCCATTGTGGCGGGCAGGCGAGCGGGCGGGCTGCTTTATTGGCTGTTTGCTGTTCCCCTACTCCACTCCACTATTTGACTGTTGTGCTGCATCAATCAATCAATCAATCAATCAATCAATCAATCAATCAATCAATCAATCAATCAATCAATCAGTGGCTGGCTCAGGTGCAGCTCTTTAACTTACCTAAAAGGGAGGGCGGAGAGAAGACAAGGAAGGTGAATGAGGTGTTCCAATGTGAAATGCCGGAAACACAGAAACACAGACGACACACAACAAGAGGTGGCAATCTATTCATTAATTGCATTTAATCAATGAGCTCATTATCACTCATGCATTGTCCAACAGGTGTTGAAATAATGGGATTAAAAGGGGAGATCCCTTCAGAAAGACAGAAACAATAGCAAAGACAAAAAACACTTTTGGAATCTGCTTTTAGTCAACACATAAGGAAAGGGTGCACCGGTCCTGGAAATACTGCAATACCAGGTCAATGCGTGGAGTGGACAGAGCAAGCTCTATTTCCATCTCCCTGTTCTAAAAATCCATTTAATATATGGTCCCCAGATAGGGGACGTATCAGATATTAAACTGATAAGAACAGATACTACACTTGATCTTAGCCAAAAGGCCGAGAAGCGATAACCCGAACGGGCCGCGCGTTGCCCGAGCCTGCCCGATACTGCTGTTCAGCCCTTGCAGCGATTCAGCCTACTTCTAGGCAATTCCATGGGGCCCTGCAGGCTCACACACTCACAGCTACACGGGAGGTGAATAAAGGCCGGAGAGGAAGCCAGACAGGATTTGCTTCTTTTGCTTGCACCACAATGCAGTGCTGAAAGAGGAGGAATCTACATAAAAACGCCTTCCTGGCAACGCCCAAATGCCCTGCTGCCATGCAGATAAACACTGGCAGCGGCAGCAAGTGCATGCCCACAGCCACCCCTTGTTCCTTCACACCTTGTATCAGCTGTAATCCAGTCCAGTCCAGTGCTGCCTGCTGAGCAGCACTGACCAACACTGCCTGGGCCCAGGCTTTTATCTCTGAGGCCCCATTATGATGTCAGAAAGCTGGCTCTGGAATCCTGAGGGCTCCACTATGACACGTGCAAAGTTCCGTCTGAACTTTATATAAGACGGTGAGGCTCAGTCAGTCACTCAGTGTTGCCTGAGAGGGCAACACTGCAACAGCCGGCCGCCAGGCTGTCTTTTTTTTGCACAGCTAGTTGCCTCCAGGAGGCCACAAGAGGGAGACAAGGGACTGCAAAATGGAAAATAGGCATCCACCAACTTTACAGACAACTTCTCCTTGCTCCTACAACCTCCATCCTTGCACAGTTTGTTATTCTTCTAGGTAACATAGTAACAAATCCAAATTGCTGCTCTCTTTGTAGGCAAGCAAGGCTTTGTTGCAACTGCAATTCTTACTTCTTCTTGAAATGTAGGGACGACAGTACATTCCATCACATCCATCTAGTGTACACAGGTAGGTCCATTGTGGCGGGCAGGCGAGCGGGCGGGCTGCTTTATTGGCTGTTTGCTGTTCCCCTACTCCACTCCACTATTTGACTGTTGTGCTGCATCAATCAATCAATCAATCAATCAATCAATCAATCAATCAATCAATCAGTGGCTGGCTCAGGTGCAGCTCTTTAACTTACCTAAAAGGGAGGGCGGAGAGAAGACAAGGAAGGTGAATGAGGTGTTCCAATGTGAAATGCCGGAAACACAGAAACACAGACGACACACAACAAGAGGTGGCAATCTATTCATTAATTGCATTTAATCAATGAGCTCATTATCACTCATGCATTGTCCAACAGGTGTTGAAATAATGGGATTAAAAGGGGAGATCCCTTCAGAAAGACAGAAACAATAGCAAAGACAAAAAACACTTTTGGAATCTGCTTTTAGTCAACACATAAGGAAAGGGTGCACCGGTCCTGGAAATACTGCAATACCAGGTCAATGCGTGGAGTGGACAGAGCAAGCTCTATTTCCATCTCCCTGTTCTAAAAATCCATTTAATATATGGTCCCCAGATAGGGGACGTATCAGATATTAAACTGATAAGAACAGATACTACACTTGATCTTAGCCAAAAGGCCGAGAAGCGATAACCCGAACGGGCCGCGCGTTGCCCGAGCCTGCCCGATACTGCTGTTCAGCCCTTGCAGCGATTCAGCCTACTTCTAGGCAATTCCATGGGGCCCTGCAGGCTCACACACTCACAGCTACACGGGAGGTGAATAAAGGCCGGAGAGGAAGCCAGACAGGATTTGCTTCTTTTGCTTGCACCACAATGCAGTGCTGAAAGAGGAGGAATCTACATAAAAACGCCTTCCTGGCAACGCCCAAATGCCCTGCTGCCATGCAGATAAACACTGGCAGCGGCAGCAAGTGCATGCCCACAGCCACCCCTTGTTCCTTCACACCTTGTATCAGCTGTAATCCAGTCCAGTCCAGTGCTGCCTGCTGAGCAGCACTGACCAACACTGCCTGCCTGGGCCCAGGCTTTTATCTCTGAGGCCCCATTATGATGTCAGAAAGCTGGCTCTGGAATCCTGAGGGCTCCACTATGACACGTGCAAAGTTCCGTCTGAACTTTATATAAGACGGTGAGGCTCAGTCAGTCACTCAGTGTTGCCTGAGAGGGCAACACTGCAACAGCCGGCCGCCAGGCTGTCTTTTTTTTGCACAGCTAGTTGCCTCCAGGAGGCCACAAGAGGGAGACAAGGGACTGCAAAATGGAAAATAGGCATCCACCAACTTTACAGACAACTTCTCCTTGCTCCTACAACCTCCATCCTTGCACAGTTTGTTATTCTTCTAGGTAACATAGTAACAAATCCAAATTGCTGCTCTCTTTGTAGGCAAGCAAGGCTTTGTTGCAACTGCAATTCTTACTTCTTCTTGAAATGTAGGGACGACAGTACATTCCATCACATCCATCTAGTGTACACAGGTAGGTCCATTGTGGCGGGCAGGCGAGCGGGCGGGCTGCTTTATTGGCTGTTTGCTGTTCCCCTACTCCACTCCACTATTTGACTGTTGTGCTGCAATCAATCAATCAATCAATCAATCAATCAATCAATCAATCAGTGGCTGGCTCAGGTGCAGCTCTTTAACTTACCTAAAAGGGAGGGCGGAGAGAAGACAAGGAAGGTGAATGAGGTGTTCCAATGTGAAATGCCGGAAACACAGAAACACAGACGACACACAACAAGAGGTGGCAATCTATTCATTAATTGCATTTAATCAATGAGCTCATTATCACTCATGCATTGTCCAACAGGTGTTGAAATAATGGGATTAAAAGGGGAGATCCCTTCAGAAAGACAGAAACAATAGCAAAGACAAAAAACACTTTTGGAATCTGCTTTTAGTCAACACATAAGGAAAGGGTGCACCGGTCCTGGAAATACTGCAATACCAGGTCAATGCGTGGAGTGGACAGAGCAAGCTCTATTTCCATCTCCCTGTTCTAAAAATCCATTTAATATATGGTCCCCAGATAGGGGACGTATCAGATATTAAACTGATAAGAACAGATACTACACTTGATCTTAGCCAAAAGGCCGAGAAGCGATAACCCGAACGGGCCGCGCGTTGCCCGAGCCTGCCCGATACTGCTGTTCAGCCCTTGCAGCGATTCAGCCTACTTCTAGGCAATTCCATGGGGCCCTGCAGGCTCACACACTCACAGCTACACGGGAGGTGAATAAAGGCCGGAGAGGAAGCCAGACAGGATTTGCTTCTTTTGCTTGCACCACAATGCAGTGCTGAAAGAGGAGGAATCTACATAAAAACGCCTTCCTGGCAACGCCCAAATGCCCTGCTGCCATGCAGATAAACACTGGCAGCGGCAGCAAGTGCATGCCCACAGCCACCCCTTGTTCCTTCACACCTTGTATCAGCTGTAATCCAGTCCAGTCCAGTGCTGCCTGCTGAGCAGCACTGACCAACACTGCCTGGGCCCAGGCTTTTATCTCTGAGGCCCCATTATGATGTCAGAAAGCTGGCTCTGGAATCCTGAGGGCTCCACTATGACACGTGCAAAGTTCCGTCTGAACTTTATATAAGACGGTGAGGCTCAGTCAGTCACTCAGTGTTGCCTGAGAGGGCAACACTGCAACAGCCGGCCGCCAGGCTGTCTTTTTTTTGCACAGCTAGTTGCCTCCAGGAGGCCACAAGAGGGAGACAAGGGACTGCAAAATGGAAAATAGGCATCCACCAACTTTACAGACAACTTCTCCTTGCTCCTACAACCTCCATCCTTGCACAGTTTGTTATTCTTCTAGGTAACATAGTAACAAATCCAAATTGCTGCTCTCTTTGTAGGCAAGCAAGGCTTTGTTGCAACTGCAATTCTTACTTCTTCTTGAAATGTAGGGACGACAGTACATTCCATCACATCCATCTAGTGTACACAGGTAGGTCCATTGTGGCGGGCAGGCGAGCGGGCGGGCTGCTTTATTGGCTGTTTGCTGTTCCCCTACTCCACTCCACTATTTGACTGTTGTGCTGCATCAATCAATCAATCAATCAATCAATCAATCAATCAATCAATCAATCAATCAATCAATCAGTGGCTGGCTCAGGTGCAGCTCTTTAACTTACCTAAAAGGGAGGGCGGAGAGAAGACAAGGAAGGTGAATGAGGTGTTCCAATGTGAAATGCCGGAAACACAGAAACACAGACGACACACAACAAGAGGTGGCAATCTATTCATTAATTGCATTTAATCAATGAGCTCATTATCACTCATGCATTGTCCAACAGGTGTTGAAATAATGGGATTAAAAGGGGAGATCCCTTCAGAAAGACAGAAACAATAGCAAAGACAAAAAACACTTTTGGAATCTGCTTTTAGTCAACACATAAGGAAAGGGTGCACCGGTCCTGGAAATACTGCAATACCAGGTCAATGCGTGGAGTGGACAGAGCAAGCTCTATTTCCATCTCCCTGTTCTAAAAATCCATTTAATATATGGTCCCCAGATAGGGGACGTATCAGATATTAAACTGATAAGAACAGTTACTACACTTGATCTTAGCCAAAAGGCCGAGAAGCGATAACCCGAACGGGCCGCGCGTTGCCCGAGCCTGCCCGATACTGCTGTTCAGCCCTTGCAGCGATTCAGCCTACTTCTAGGCAATTCCATGGGGCCCTGCAGGCTCACACACTCACAGCTACACGGGAGGTGAATAAAGGCCGGAGAGGAAGCCAGACAGGATTTGCTTCTTTTGCTTGCACCACAATGCAGTGCTGAAAGAGGAGGAATCTACATAAAAACGCCTTCCTGGCAACGCCCAAATGCCCTGCTGCCATGCAGATAAACACTGGCAGCGGCAGCAAGTGCATGCCCACAGCCACCCCTTGTTCCTTCACACCTTGTATCAGCTGTAATCCAGTCCAGTCCAGTGCTGCCTGCTGAGCAGCACTGACCAACACTGCCTGGGCCCAGGCTTTTATCTCTGAGGCCCCATTATGATGTCAGAAAGCTGGCTCTGGAATCCTGAGGGCTCCACTATGACACGTGCAAAGTTCCGTCTGAACTTTATATAAGACGGTGAGGCTCAGTCAGTCACTCAGTGTTGCCTGAGAGGGCAACACTGCAACAGCCGGCCGCCAGGCTGTCTTTTTTTTGCACAGCTAGTTGCCTCCAGGAGGCCACAAGAGGGAGACAAGGGACTGCAAAATGGAAAATAGGCATCCACCAACTTTACAGACAACTTCTCCTTGCTCCTACAACCTCCATCCTTGCACAGTTTGTTATTCTTCTAGGTAACATAGTAACAAATCCAAATTGCTGCTCTCTTTGTAGGCAAGCAAGGCTTTGTTGCAACTGCAATTCTTACTTCTTCTTGAAATGTAGGGACGACAGTACATTCCATCACATCCATCTAGTGTACACAGGTAGGTCCATTGTGGCGGGCAGGCGAGCGGGCGGGCTGCTTTATTGGCTGTTTGCTGTTCCCCTACTCCACTCCACTATTTGACTGTTGTGCTGCATCAATCAATCAATCAATCAATCAATCAATCAATCAATCAATCAATCAATCAATCAATCAATCAATCAATCAGTGGCTGGCTCAGGTGCAGCTCTTTAACTTACCTAAAAGGGAGGGCGGAGAGAAGACAAGGAAGGTGAATGAGGTGTTCCAATGTGAAATGCCGGAAACACAGAAACACAGACGACACACAACAAGAGGTGGCAATCTATTCATTAATTGCATTTAATCAATGAGCTCATTATCACTCATGCATTGTCCAACAGGTGTTGAAATAATGGGATTAAAAGGGGAGATCCCTTCAGAAAGACAGAAACAATAGCAAAGACAAAAAACACTTTTGGAATCTGCTTTTAGTCAACACATAAGGAAAGGGTGCACCGGTCCTGGAAATACTGCAATACCAGGTCAATGCGTGGAGTGGACAGAGCAAGCTCTATTTCCATCTCCCTGTTCTAAAAATCCATTTAATATATGGTCCCCAGATAGGGGACGTATCAGATATTAAACTGATAAGAACAGATACTACACTTGATCTTAGCCAAAAGGCCGAGAAGCGATAACCCGAACGGGCCGCGCGTTGCCCGAGCCTGCCCGATACTGCTGTTCAGCCCTTGCAGCGATTCAGCCTACTTCTAGGCAATTCCATGGGGCCCTGCAGGCTCACACACTCACAGCTACACGGGAGGTGAATAAAGGCCGGAGAGGAAGCCAGACAGGATTTGCTTCTTTTGCTTGCACCACAATGCAGTGCTGAAAGAGGAGGAATCTACATAAAAACGCCTTCCTGGCAACGCCCAAATGCCCTGCTGCCATGCAGATAAACACTGGCAGCGGCAGCAAGTGCATGCCCACAGCCACCCCTTGTTCCTTCACACCTTGTATCAGCTGTAATCCAGTCCAGTCCAGTGCTGCCTGCTGAGCAGCACTGACCAACACTGCCTGGGCCCAGGCTTTTATCTCTGAGGCCCCATTATGATGTCAGAAAGCTGGCTCTGGAATCCTGAGGGCTCCACTATGACACGTGCAAAGTTCCGTCTGAACTTTATATAAGACGGTGAGGCTCAGTCAGTCACTCAGTGTTGCCTGAGAGGGCAACACTGCAACAGCCGGCCGCCAGGCTGTCTTTTTTTTGCACAGCTAGTTGCCTCCAGGGGGCCACAAGAGGGAGACAAGGGACTGCAAAATGGAAAATAGGCATCCACCAACTTTACAGACAACTTCTCCTTGCTCCTACAACCTCCATCCTTGCACAGTTTGTTATTCTTCTAGGTAACATAGTAACAAATCCAAATTGCTGCTCTCTTTGTAGGCAAGCAAGGCTTTGTTGCAACTGCAATTCTTACTTCTTCTTGAAATGTAGGGACGACAGTACATTCCATCACATCCATCTAGTGTACACAGGTAGGTCCATTGTGGCGGGCAGGCGAGCGGGCGGGCTGCTTTATTGGCTGTTTGCTGTTCCCCTACTCCACTCCACTATTTGACTGTTGTGCTGCATCAATCAATCAATCAATCAATCAATCAATCAATCAATCAATCAATCAATCAATCAATCAATCAGTGGCTGGCTCAGGTGCAGCTCTTTAACTTACCTAAAAGGGAGGGCGGAGAGAAGACAAGGAAGGTGAATGAGGTGTTCCAATGTGAAATGCCGGAAACACAGAAACACAGACGACACACAACAAGAGGTGGCAATCTATTCATTAATTGCATTTAATCAATGAGCTCATTATCACTCATGCATTGTCCAACAGGTGTTGAAATAATGGGATTAAAAGGGGAGATCCCTTCAGAAAGACAGAAACAATAGCAAAGACAAAAAACACTTTTGGAATCTGCTTTTAGTCAACACATAAGGAAAGGGTGCACCGGTCCTGGAAATACTGCAATACCAGGTCAATGCGTGGAGTGGACAGAGCAAGCTCTATTTCCATCTCCCTGTTCTAAAAATCCATTTAATATATGGTCCCCAGATAGGGGACGTATCAGATATTAAACTGATAAGAACAGATACTACACTTGATCTTAGCCAAAAGGCCGAGAAGCGATAACCCGAACGGGCCGCGCGTTGCCCGAGCCTGCCCGATACTGCTGTTCAGCCCTTGCAGCGATTCAGCCTACTTCTAGGCAATTCCATGGGGCCCTGCAGGCTCACACACTCACAGCTACACGGGAGGTGAATAAAGGCCGGAGAGGAAGCCAGACAGGATTTGCTTCTTTTGCTTGCACCACAATGCAGTGCTGAAAGAGGAGGAATCTACATAAAAAACGCCTTCCTGGCAACGCCCAAATGCCCTGCTGCCATGCAGATAAACACTGGCAGCGGCAGCAAGTGCATGCCCACAGCCACCCCTTGTTCCTTCACACCTTGTATCAGCTGTAATCCAGTCCAGTCCAGTGCTGCCTGCTGAGCAGCACTGACCAACACTGCCTGGGCCCAGGCTTTTATCTCTGAGGCCCCATTATGATGTCAGAAAGCTGGCTCTGGAATCCTGAGGGCTCCACTATGACACGTGCAAAGTTCCGTCTGAACTTTATATAAGACGGTGAGGCTCAGTCAGTCACTCAGTGTTGCCTGAGAGGGCAACACTGCAACAGCCGGCCGCCAGGCTGTCTTTTTTTTGCACAGCTAGTTGCCTCCAGGAGGCCACAAGAGGGAGACAAGGGACTGCAAAATGGAAAATAGGCATCCACCAACTTTACAGACAACTTCTCCTTGCTCCTACAACCTCCATCCTTGCACAGTTTGTTATTCTTCTAGGTAACATAGTAACAAATCCAAATTGCTGCTCTCTTTGTAGGCAAGCAAGGCTTTGTTGCAACTGCAATTCTTACTTCTTCTTGAAATGTAGGGACGACAGTACATTCCATCACATCCATCTAGTGTACACAGGTAGGTCCATTGTGGCGGGCAGGCGAGCGGGCGGGCTGCTTTATTGGCTGTTTGCTGTTCCCCTACTCCACTCCACTATTTGACTGTTGTGCTGCATCAATCAATCAATCAATCAATCAATCAATCAATCAATCAATCAATCAGTGGCTGGCTCAGGTGCAGCTCTTTAACTTACCTAAAAGGGAGGGCGGAGAGAAGACAAGGAAGGTGAATGAGGTGTTCCAATGTGAAATGCCGGAAACACAGAAACACAGACGACACACAACAAGAGGTGGCAATCTATTCATTAATTGCATTTAATCAATGAGCTCATTATCACTCATGCATTGTCCAACAGGTGTTGAAATAATGGGATTAAAAGGGGAGATCCCTTCAGAAAGACAGAAACAATAGCAAAGACAAAAAACACTTTTGGAATCTGCTTTTAGTCAACACATAAGGAAAGGGTGCACCGGTCCTGGAAATACTGCAATACCAGGTCAATGCGTGGAGTGGACAGAGCAAGCTCTATTTCCATCTCCCTGTTCTAAAAATCCATTTAATATATGGTCCCCAGATAGGGGACGTATCAGATATTAAACTGATAAGAACAGATACTACACTTGATCTTAGCCAAAAGGCCGAGAAGCGATAACCCGAACGGGCCGCGCGTTGCCCGAGCCTGCCCGATACTGCTGTTCAGCCCTTGCAGCGATTCAGCCTACTTCTAGGCAATTCCATGGGGCCCTGCAGGCTCACACACTCACAGCTACACGGGAGGTGAATAAAGGCCGGAGAGGAAGCCAGACAGGATTTGCTTCTTTTGCTTGCACCACAATGCAGTGCTGAAAGAGGAGGAATCTACATAAAAACGCCTTCCTGGCAACGCCCAAATGCCCTGCTGCCATGCAGATAAACACTGGCAGCGGCAGCAAGTGCATGCCCACAGCCACCCCTTGTTCCTTCACACCTTGTATCAGCTGTAATCCAGTCCAGTCCAGTGCTGCCTGCTGAGCAGCACTGACCAACACTGCTTGGGCCCAGGCTTTTATCTCTGAGGCCCCATTATGATGTCAGAAAGCTGGCTCTGGAATCCTGAGGGCTCCACTATGACACGTGCAAAGTTCCGTCTGAACTTTATATAAGACGGTGAGGCTCAGTCAGTCACTCAGTGTTGCCTGAGAGGGCAACACTGCAACAGCCGGCCGCCAGGCTGTCTTTTTTTTGCACAGCTAGTTGCCTCCAGGAGGCCACAAGAGGGAGACAAGGGACTGCAAAATGGAAAATAGGCATCCACCAACTTTACAGACAACTTCTCCTTGCTCCTACAACCTCCATCCTTGCACAGTTTGTTATTCTTCTAGGTAACATAGTAACAAATCCAAATTGCTGCTCTCTTTGTAGGCAAGCAAGGCTTTGTTGCAACTGCAATTCTTACTTCTTCTTGAAATGTAGGGACGACAGTACATTCCATCACATCCATCTAGTGTACACAGGTAGGTCCATTGTGGCGGGCAGGCGAGCGGGCGGGCTGCTTTATTGGCTGTTTGCTGTTCCCCTACTCCACTCCACTATTTGACTGTTGTGCTGCATCAATCAATCAATCAATCAATCAATCAATCAATCAATCAATCAATCAATCAATCAATCAATCAGTGGCTGGCTCAGGTGCAGCTCTTTAACTTACCTAAAAGGGAGGGCGGAGAGAAGACAAGGAAGGTGAATGAGGTGTTCCAATGTGAAATGCCGGAAACACAGAAACACAGACGACACACAACAAGAGGTGGCAATCTATTCATTAATTGCATTTAATCAATGAGCTCATTATCACTCATGCATTGTCCAACAGGTGTTGAAATAATGGGATTAAAAGGGGAGATCCCTTCAGAAAGACAGAAACAATAGCAAAGACAAAAAACACTTTTGGAATCTGCTTTTAGTCAACACATAAGGAAAGGGTGCACCGGTCCTGGAAATACTGCAATACCAGGTCAATGCGTGGAGTGGACAGAGCAAGCTCTATTTCCATCTCCCTGTTCTAAAAATCCATTTAATATATGGTCCCCAGATAGGGGACGTATCAGATATTAAACTGATAAGAACAGATACTACACTTGATCTTAGCCAAAAGGCCGAGAAGCGATAACCCGAACGGGCCGCGCGTTGCCCGAGCCTGCCCGATACTGCTGTTCAGCCCTTGCAGCGATTCAGCCTACTTCTAGGCAATTCCATGGGGCCCTGCAGGCTCACACACTCACAGCTACACGGGAGGTGAATAAAGGCCGGAGAGGAAGCCAGACAGGATTTGCTTCTTTTGCTTGCACCACAATGCAGTGCTGAAAGAGGAGGAATCTAGCTGCCATGCAGATAAACACTGGCAGCGGCAGCAAGTGCATGCCCACAGCCACCCCTTGTTCCTTCACACCTTGTATCAGCTGTAATCCAGTCCAGTCCAGTGCTGCCTGCTGAGCAGCACTGACCAACACTGCCTGGGCCCAGGCTTTTATCTCTGAGGCCCCATTATGATGTCAGAAAGCTGGCTCTGGAATCCTGAGGGCTCCACTATGACACGTGCAAAGTTCCGTCTGAACTTTATATAAGACGGTGAGGCTCAGTCAGTCACTCAGTGTTGCCTGAGAGGGCAACACTGCAACAGCCGGCCGCCAGGCTGTCTTTTTTTTGCACAGCTAGTTGCCTCCAGGAGGCCACAAGAGGGAGACAAGGGACTGCAAAATGGAAAATAGGCATCCACCAACTTTACAGACAACTTCTCCTTGCTCCTACAACCTCCATCCTTGCACAGTTTGTTATTCTTCTAGGTAACATAGTAACAAATCCAAATTGCTGCTCTCTTTGTAGGCAAGCAAGGCTTTGTTGCAACTGCAATTTTTACTTCTTCTTGAAATGTAGGGACGACAGTACATTCCATCACATCCATCTAGTGTACACAGGTAGGTCCATTGTGGCGGGCAGGCGAGCGGGCGGGCTGCTTTATTGGCTGTTTGCTGTTCCCCTACTCCACTCCACTATTTGACTGTTGTGCTGCATCAATCAATCAATCAATCAATCAATCAATCAATCAATCAATCAATCAATCAGTGGCTGGCTCAGGTGCAGCTCTTTAACTTACCTAAAAGGGAGGGCGGAGAGAAGACAAGGAAGGTGAATGAGGTGTTCCAATGTGAAATGCCGGAAACACAGAAACACAGACGACACACAACAAGAGGTGGCAATCTATTCATTAATTGCATTTAATCAATGAGCTCATTATCACTCATGCATTGTCCAACAGGTGTTGACATAATGGGATTAAAAGGGGAGATCCCTTCAGAAAGACAGAAACAATAGCAAAGACAAAAAACACTTTTGGAATCTGCTTTTAGTCAACACATAAGGAAAGGGTGCACCGGTCCTGGAAATACTGCAATACCAGGTCAATGCGTGGAGTGGACAGAGCAAGCTCTATTTCCATCTCCCTGTTCTAAAAATCCATTTAATATATGGTCCCCAGATAGGGGACGTATCAGATATTAAACTGATAAGAACAGATACTACACTTGATCTTAGCCAAAAGGCCGAGAAGCGATAACCCGAACGGGCCGCGCGTTGCCCGAGCCTGCCCGATACTGCTGTTCAGCCCTTGCAGCGATTCAGCCTACTTCTAGGCAATTCCATGGGGCCCTGCAGGCTCACACACTCACAGCTACACGGGAGGTGAATAAAGGCCGGAGAGGAAGCCAGACAGGATTTGCTTCTTTTGCTTGCACCACAATGCAGTGCTGAAAGAGGAGGAATCTACATAAAAACGCCTTCCTGGCAACGCCCAAATGCCCTGCTGCCATGCAGATAAACACTGGCAGCGGCAGCAAGTGCATGCCCACAGCCACCCCTTGTTCCTTCACACCTTGTATCAGCTGTAATCCAGTCCAGTCCAGTGCTGCCTGCTGAGCAGCACTGACCAACACTGCCTGGGCCCAGGCTTTTATCTCTGAGGCCCCATTATGATGTCAGAAAGCTGGCTCTGGAATCCTGAGGGCTCCACTATGACACGTGCAAAGTTCCGTCTGAACTTTATATAAGACGGTGAGGCTCAGTCAGTCACTCAGTGTTGCCTGAGAGGGCAACACTGCAACAGCCGGCCACCAGGCTGTCTTTTTTTTGCACAGCTAGTTGCCTCCAGGAGGCCACAAGAGGGAGACAAGGGACTGCAAAATGGAAAATAGGCATCCACCAACTTTACAGACAACTTCTCCTTGCTCCTACAACCTCCATCCTTGCACAGTTTGTTATTCTTCTAGGTAACATAGTAACAAATCCAAATTGCTGCTCTCTTTGTAGGCAAGCAAGGCTTTGTTGCAACTGCAATTCTTACTTCTTCTTGAAATGTAGGGACGACAGTACATTCCATCACATCCATCTAGTGTACACAGGTAGGTCCATTGTGGCGGGCAGGCGAGCGGGCGGGCTGCTTTATTGGCTGTTTGCTGTTCCCCTACTCCACTCCACTATTTGACTGTTGTGCTGCATCAATCAATCAATCAATCAATCAATCAATCAATCAATCAATCAATCAATCAATCAATCAATCAATCAATCAATCAATCAGTGGCTGGCTCAGGTGCAGCTCTTTAACTTACCTAAAAGGGAGGGCGGAAAGAAGACAAGGAAGGTGAATGAGGTGTTCCAATGTGAAATGCCGGAAACACAGAAACACAGACGACACACAACAAGAGGTGGCAATCTATTCATTAATTGCATTTAATCAATGAGCTCATTATCACTCATGCATTGTCCAACAGGTGTTGAAATAATGGGATTAAAAGGGGAGATCCCTTCAGAAAGACAGAAACAATAGCAAAGACAAAAAACACTTTTGGAATCTGCTTTTAGTCAACACATAAGGAAAGGGTGCACCGGTCCTGGAAATACTGCAATACCAGGTCAATGCGTGGAGTGGACAGAGCAAGCTCTATTTCCATCTCCCTGTTCTAAAAATCCATTTAATATATGGTCCCCAGATAGGGGACGTATCAGATATTAAACTGATAAGAACAGATACTACACTTGATCTTAGCCAAAAGGCCGAGAAGCGATAACCCGAACGGGCCGCGCGTTGCCCGAGCCTGCCCGATACTGCTGTTCAGCCCTTGCAGCGATTCAGCCTACTTCTAGGCAATTCCATGGGGCCCTGCAGGCTCACACACTCACAGCTACACGGGAGGTGAATAAAGGCCGGAGAGGAAGCCAGACAGGATTTGCTTCTTTTGCTTGCACCACAATGCAGTGCTGAAAGAGGAGGAATCTACATAAAAACGCCTTCCTGGCAACGCCCAAATGCCCTGCTGCCATGCAGATAAACACTGGCAGCGGCAGCAAGTGCATGCCCACAGCCACCCCTTGTTCCTTCACACCTTGTATCAGCTGTAATCCAGTCCAGTCCAGTGCTGCCTGCTGAGCAGCACTGACCAACACTGCCTGGGCCCAGGCTTTTATCTCTGAGGCCCCATTATGATGTCAGAAAGCTTGCTCTGGAATCCTGAGGGCTCCACTATGACACGTGCAAAGTTCCGTCTGAACTTTATATAAGACGGTGAGGCTCAGTCAGTCACTCAGTGTTGCCTGAGAGGGCAACACTGCAACAGCCGGCCGCCAGGCTGTCTTTTTTTTGCACAGCTAGTTGCCTCCAGGAGGCCACAAGAGGGAGACAAGGGACTGCAAAATGGAAAATAGGCATCCACCAACTTTACAGACAACTTCTCCTTGCTCCTACAACCTCCATCCTTGCACAGTTTGTTATTCTTCTAGGTAACATAGTAACAAATCCAAATTGCTGCTCTCTTTGTAGGCAAGCAAGGCTTTGTTGCAACTGCAATTCTTACTTCTTCTTGAAATGTAGGGACGACAGTACATTCCATCACATCCATCTAGTGTACACAGGTAGGTCCATTGTGGCGGGCAGGCGAGCGGGCGGGCTGCTTTATTGGCTGTTTGCTGTTCCCCTACTCCACTCCACTATTTGACTGTTGTGCTGCATCAATCAATCAATCAATCAATCAATCAATCAATCAATCAATCAATCAATCAATCAATCAATCAATCAGTGGCTGGCTCAGGTGCAGCTCTTTAACTTACCTAAAAGGGAGGGCGGAGAGAAGACAAGGAAGGTGAATGAGGTGTTCCAATGTGAAATGCCGGAAACACAGAAACACAGACGACACACAACAAGAGGTGGCAATCTATTCATTAATTGCATTTAATCAATGAGCTCATTATCACTCATGCATTGTCCAACAGGTGTTGACATAATGGGATTAAAAGGGGAGATCCCTTCAGAAAGACAGAAACAATAGCAAAGACAAAAAACACTTTTGGAATCTGCTTTTAGTCAACACATAAGGAAAGGGTGCACCGGTCCTGGAAATACTGCAATACCAGGTCAATGCGTGGAGTGGACAGAGCAAGCTCTATTTCCATCTCCCTGTTCTAAAAATCCATTTAATATATGGTCCCCAGATAGGGGACGTATCAGATATTAAACTGATAAGAACAGATACTACACTTGATCTTAGCCAAAAGGCCGAGAAGCGATAACCCGAACGGGCCGCGCGTTGCCCGAGCCTGCCCGATACTGCTGTTCAGCCCTTGCAGCGATTCAGCCTACTTCTAGGCAATTCCATGGGGCCCTGCAGGCTCACACACTCACAGCTACACGGGAGGTGAATAAAGGCCGGAGAGGAAGCCAGACAGGATTTGCTTCTTTTGCTTGCACCACAATGCAGTGCTGAAAGAGGAGGAATCTACATAAAAACGCCTTCCTGGCAACGCCCAAATGCCCTGCTGCCATGCAGATAAACACTGGCAGCGGCAGCAAGTGCATGCCCACAGCCACCCCTTGTTCCTTCACACCTTGTATCAGCTGTAATCCAGTCCAGTCCAGTGCTGCCTGCTGAGCAGCACTGACCAACACTGCCTGGGCCCAGGCTTTTATCTCTGAGGCCCCATTATGATGTCAGAAAGCTGGCTCTGGAATCCTGAGGGCTCCACTATGACACGTGCAAAGTTCCGTCTGAACTTTATATAAGACGGTGAGGCTCAGTCAGTCACTCAGTGTTGCCTGAGAGGGCAACACTGCAACAGCCGGCCACCAGGCTGTCTTTTTTTTGCACAGCTAGTTGCCTCCAGGAGGCCACAAGAGGGAGACAAGGGACTGCAAAATGGAAAATAGGCATCCACCAACTTTACAGACAACTTCTCCTTGCTCCTACAACCTCCATCCTTGCACAGTTTGTTATTCTTCTAGGTAACATAGTAACAAATCCAAATTGCTGCTCTCTTTGTAGGCAAGCAAGGCTTTGTTGCAACTGCAATTCTTACTTCTTCTTGAAATGTAGGGACGACAGTACATTCCATCACATCCATCTAGTGTACACAGGTAGGTCCATTGTGGCGGGCAGGCGAGCGGGCGGGCTGCTTTATTGGCTGTTTGCTGTTCCCCTACTCCACTCCACTATTTGACTGTTGTGCTGCATCAATCAATCAATCAATCAATCAATCAATCAATCAATCAATCAATCAATCAGTGGCTGGCTCAGGTGCAGCTCTTTAACTTACCTAAAAGGGAGGGCGGAAAGAAGACAAGGAAGGTGAATGAGGTGTTCCAATGTGAAATGCCGGAAACACAGAAACACAGACGACACACAACAAGAGGTGGCAATCTATTCATTAATTGCATTTAATCAATGAGCTCATTATCACTCATGCATTGTCCAACAGGTGTTGAAATAATGGGATTAAAAGGGGAGATCCCTTCAGAAAGACAGAAACAATAGCAAAGACAAAAAACACTTTTGGAATCTGCTTTTAGTCAACACATAAGGAAAGGGTGCACCGGTCCTGGAAATACTGCAATACCAGGTCAATGCGTGGAGTGGACAGAGCAAGCTCTATTTCCATCTCCCTGTTCTAAAAATCCATTTAATATATGGTCCCCAGATAGGGGACGTATCAGATATTAAACTGATAAGAACAGATACTACACTTGATCTTAGCCAAAAGGCCGAGAAGCGATAACCCGAACGGGCCGCGCGTTGCCCGAGCCTGCCCGATACTGCTGTTCAGCCCTTGCAGCGATTCAGCCTACTTCTAGGCAATTCCATGGGGCCCTGCAGGCTCACACACTCACAGCTACACGGGAGGTGAATAAAGGCCGGAGAGGAAGCCAGACAGGATTTGCTTCTTTTGCTTGCACCACAATGCAGTGCTGAAAGAGGAGGAATCTACATAAAAACGCCTTCCTGGCAACGCCCAAATGCCCTGCTGCCATGCAGATAAACACTGGCAGCGGCAGCAAGTGCATGCCCACAGCCACCCCTTGTTCCTTCACACCTTGTATCAGCTGTAATCCAGTCCAGTCCAGTGCTGCCTGCTGAGCAGCACTGACCAACACTGCCTGGGCCCAGGCTTTTATCTCTGAGGCCCCATTATGATGTCAGAAAGCTTGCTCTGGAATCCTGAGGGCTCCACTATGACACGTGCAAAGTTCCGTCTGAACTTTATATAAGACGGTGAGGCTCAGTCAGTCACTCAGTGTTGCCTGAGAGGGCAACACTGCAACAGCCGGCCGCCAGGCTGTCTTTTTTTTGCACAGCTAGTTGCCTCCAGGAGGCCACAAGAGGGAGACAAGGGACTGCAAAATGGAAAATAGGCATCCACCAACTTTACAGACAACTTCTCCTTGCTCCTACAACCTCCATCCTTGCACAGTTTGTTATTCTTCTAGGTAACATAGTAACAAATCCAAATTGCTGCTCTCTTTGTAGGCAAGCAAGGCTTTGTTGCAACTGCAATTCTTACTTCTTCTTGAAATGTAGGGACGACAGTACATTCCATCACATCCATCTAGTGTACACAGGTAGGTCCATTGTGGCGGGCAGGCGAGCGGGCGGGCTGCTTTATTGGCTGTTTGCTGTTCCCCTACTCCACTCCACTATTTGACTGTTGTGCTGCATCAATCAATCAATCAATCAATCAATCAATCAATCAATCAATCAATCAGTGGCTGGCTCAGGTGCAGCTCTTTAACTTACCTAAAAGGGAGGGCGGAGAGAAGACAAGGAAGGTGAATGAGGTGTTCCAATGTGAAATGCCGGAAACACAGAAACACAGACGACACACAACAAGAGGTGGCAATCTATTCATTAATTGCATTTAATCAATGAGCTCATTATCACTCATGCATTGTCCAACAGGTGTTGAAATAATGGGATTAAAAGGGGAGATCCCTTCAGAAAGACAGAAACAATAGCAAAGACAAAAAACACTTTTGGAATCTGCTTTTAGTCAACACATAAGGAAAGGGTGCACCGGTCCTGGAAATACTGCAATACCAGGTCAATGCGTGGAGTGGACAGAGCAAGCTCTATTTCCATCTCCCTGTTCTAAAAATCCATTTAATATATGGTCCCCAGATAGGGGACGTATCAGATATTAAACTGATAAGAACAGATACTACACTTGATCTTAGCCAAAAGGCCGAGAAGCGATAACCCGAACGGGCCGCGCGTTGCCCGAGCCTGCCCGATACTGCTGTTCAGCCCTTGCAGCGATTCAGCCTACTTCTAGGCAATTCCATGGGGCCCTGCAGGCTCACACACTCACAGCTACACGGGAGGTGAATAAAGGCCGGAGAGGAAGCCAGACAGGATTTGCTTCTTTTGCTTGCACCACAATGCAGTGCTGAAAGAGGAGGAATCTACATAAAAACGCCTTCCTGGCAACGCCCAAATGCCCTGCTGCCATGCAGATAAACACTGGCAGCGGCAGCAAGTGCATGCCCACAGCCACCCCTTGTTCCTTCACACCTTGTATCAGCTGTAATCCAGTCCAGTCCAGTGCTGCCTGCTGAGCAGCACTGACCAACACTGCCTGGGCCCAGGCTTTTATCTCTGAGGCCCCATTATGATGTCAGAAAGCTGGCTCTGGAATCCTGAGGGCTCCACTATGACACGTGCAAAGTTCCGTCTGAACTTTATATAAGACGGTGAGGCTCAGTCAGTCACTCAGTGTTGCCTGAGAGGGCAACACTGCAACAGCCGGCCGCCAGGCTGTCTTTTTTTTGCACAGCTAGTTGCCTCCAGGAGGCCACAAGAGGGAGACAAGGGACTGCAAAATGGAAAATAGGCATCCACCAACTTTACAGACAACTTCTCCTTGCTCCTACAACCTCCATCCTTGCACAGTTTGTTATTCTTCTAGGTAACATAGTAACAAATCCAAATTGCTGCTCTCTTTGTAGGCAAGCAAGGCTTTGTTGCAACTGCAATTCTTACTTCTTCTTGAAATGTAGGGACGACAGTACATTCCATCACATCCATCTAGTGTACACAGGTAGGTCCATTGTGGCGGGCAGGCGAGCGGGCGGGCTGCTTTATTGGCTGTTTGCTGTTCCCCTACTCCACTCCACTATTTGACTGTTGTGCTGCATCAATCAATCAATCAATCAATCAATCAATCAATCAATCAATCAATCAATCAATCAGTGGCTGGCTCAGGTGCAGCTCTTTAACTTACCTAAAAGGGAGGGCGGAGAGAAGACAAGGAAGGTGAATGAGGTGTTCCAATGTGAAATGCCGGAAACACAGAAACACAGACGACACACAACAAGAGGTGGCAATCTATTCATTAATTGCATTTAATCAATGAGCTCATTATCACTCATGCATTGTCCAACAGGTGTTGAAATAATGGGATTAAAAGGGGAGATCCCTTCAGAAAGACAGAAACAATAGCAAAGACAAAAAACACTTTTGGAATCTGCTTTTAGTCAACACATAAGGAAAGGGTGCACCGGTCCTGGAAATACTGCAATACCAGGTCAATGCGTGGAGTGGACAGAGCAAGCTCTATTTCCATCTCCCTGTTCTAAAAATCCATTTAATATATGGTCCCCAGATAGGGGACGTATCAGATATTAAACTGATAAGAACAGATACTACACTTGATCTTAGCCAAACTACACTTGATCTTAGCCAAAAGGCCGAGAAGCGATAACCCGAACGGGCCGCGCGTTGCCCGAGCCTGCCCGATACTGCTGTTCAGCCCTTGCAGCGATTCAGCCTACTTCTAGGCAATTCCATGGGGCCCTGCAGGCTCACACACTCACAGCTACACGGGAGGTGAATAAAGGCCGGAGAGGAAGCCAGACAGGATTTGCTTCTTTTGCTTGCACCACAATGCAGTGCTGAAAGAGGAGGAATCTACATAAAAACGCCTTCCTGGCAACGCCCAAATGCCCTGCTGCCATGCAGATAAACACTGGCAGCGGCAGCAAGTGCATGCCCACAGCCACCCCTTGTTCCTTTACACCTTGTATCAGCTGTAATCCAGTCCAGTCCAGTGCTGCCTGCTGAGCAGCACTGACCAACACTGCCTGGGCCCAGGCTTTTATCTCTGAGGCCCCATTATGATGTCAGAAAGCTGGCTCTGGAATCCTGAGGGCTCCACTATGACACGTGCAAAGTTCCGTCTGAACTTTATATAAGACGGTGAGGCTCAGTCAGTCACTCAGTGTTGCCTGAGAGGGCAACACTGCAACAGCCGGCCGCCAGGCTGTCTTTTTTTTGCACAGCTAGTTGCCTCCAGGAGGCCACAAGAGGGAGACAAGGGACTGCAAAATGGAAAATAGGCATCCACCAACTTTACAGACAACTTCTCCTTGCTCCTACAACCTCCATCCTTGCACAGTTTGTTATTCTTCTAGGTAACATAGTAACAAATCCAAATTGCTGCTCTCTTTGTAGGCAAGCAAGGCTTTGTTGCAACTGCAATTCTTACTTCTTCTTGAAATGTAGGGACGACAGTACATTCCATCACATCCATCTAGTGTACACAGGTAGGTCCATTGTGGCGGGCAGGCGAGCGGGCGGGCTGCTTTATTGGCTGTTTGCTGTTCCCCTACTCCACTCCACTATTTGACTGTTGTGCTGCATCAATCAATCAATCAATCAATCAATCAATCAATCAATCAGTGGCTGGCTCAGGTGCAGCTCTTTAACTTACCTAAAAGGGAGGGCGGAGAGAAGACAAGGAAGGTGAATGAGGTGTTCCAATGTGAAATGCCGGAAACACAGAAACACAGACGACACACAACAAGAGGTGGCAATCTATTCATTAATTGCATTTAATCAATGAGCTCATTATCACTCATGCATTGTCCAACAGGTGTTGAAATAATGGGATTAAAAGGGGAGATCCCTTCAGAAAGACAGAAACAATAGCAAAGACAAAAAACACTTTTGGAATCTGCTTTTAGTCAACACATAAGGAAAGGGTGCACCGGTCCTGGAAATACTGCAATACCAGGTCAATGCGTGGAGTGGACAGAGCAAGCTCTATTTCCATCTCCCTGTTCTAAAAATCCATTTAATATATGGTCCCCAGATAGGGGACGTATCAGATATTAAACTGATAAGAACAGATACTACACTTGATCTTAGCCAAAAGGCCGAGAAGCGATAACCCGAACGGGCCGCGCGTTGCCCGAGCCTGCCCGATACTGCTGTTCAGCCCTTGCAGCGATTCAGCCTACTTCTAGGCAATTCCATGGGGCCCTGCAGGCTCACACACTCACAGCTACACGGGAGGTGAATAAAGGCCGGAGAGGAAGCCAGACAGGATTTGCTTCTTTTGCTTGCACCACAATGCAGTGCTGAAAGAGGAGGAATCTACATAAAAACGCCTTCCTGGCAACGCCCAAATGCCCTGCTGCCATGCAGATAAACACTGGCAGCGGCAGCAAGTGCATGCCCACAGCCACCCCTTGTTCCTTCACACCTTGTATCAGCTGTAATCCAGTCCAGTCCAGTGCTGCCTGCTGAGCAGCACTGACCAACACTGCCTGGGCCCAGGCTTTTATCTCTGAGGCCCCATTATGATGTCAGAAAGCTGGCTCTGGAATCCTGAGGGCTCCACTATGACACGTGCAAAGTTCCGTCTGAACTTTATATAAGACGGTGAGGCTCAGTCAGTCACTCAGTGTTGCCTGAGAGGGCAACACTGCAACAGCCGGCTGCCAGGCTGTCTTTTTTTTGCACAGCTAGTTGCCTCCAGGAGGCCACAAGAGGGAGACAAGGGACTGCAAAATGGAAAATAGGCATCCACCAACTTTACAGACAACTTCTCCTTGCTCCTACAACCTCCATCCTTGCACAGTTTGTTATTCTTCTAGGTAACATAGTAACAAATCCAAATTGCTGCTCTCTTTGTAGGCAAGCAAGGCTTTGTTGCAACTGCAATTCTTACTTCTTCTTGAAATGTAGGGACGACAGTACATTCCATCTCATCCATCTAGTGTACACAGGTAGGTCCATTGTGGCGGGCAGGCGAGCGGGCGGGCTGCTTTATTGGCTGTTTGCTGTTCCCCTACTCCACTCCACTATTTGACTGTTGTGCTGCATCAATCAATCAATCAATCAATCAATCAATCAATCAATCAATCAATCAGTGGCTGGCTCAGGTGCAGCTCTTTAACTTACCTAAAAGGGAGGGCGGAGAGAAGACAAGGAAGGTGAATTGAGGTGTTCCAATGTGAAATGCCGGAAACACAGAAACACAGACGACACACAACAAGAGGTGGCAATCTATTCATTAATTGCATTTAATCAATGAGCTCATTATCACTCATGCATTGTCCAACAGGTGTTGAAATAATGGGATTAAAAGGGGAGATCCCTTCAGAAAGACAGAAACAATAGCAAAGACAAAAAACACTTTTGGAATCTGCTTTTAGTCAACACATAAGGAAAGGGTGCACCGGTCCTGGAAATACTGCAATACCAGGTCAATGCGTGGAGTGGACAGAGCAAGCTCTATTTCCATCTCCCTGTTCTAAAAATCCATTTAATATATGGTCCCCAGATAGGGGACGTATCAGATATTAAACTGATAAGAACAGATACTACACTTGATCTTAGCCAAAAGGCCGAGAAGCGATAACCCGAACGGGCCGCGCGTTGCCCGAGCCTGCCCGATACTGCTGTTCAGCCCTTGCAGCGATTCAGCCTACTTCTAGGCAATTCCATGGGGCCCTGCAGGCTCACACACTCACAGCTACACGGGAGGTGAATAAAGGCCGGAGAGGAAGCCAGACAGGATTTGCTTCTTTTGCTTGCACCACAATGCAGTGCTGAAAGAGGAGGAATCTACATAAAAACGCCTTCCTGGCAACGCCCAAATGCCCTGCTGCCATGCAGATAAACACTGGCAGCGGCAGCAAGTGCATGCCCACAGCCACCCCTTGTTCCTTCACACCTTGTATCAGCTGTAATCCAGTCCAGTCCAGTGCTGCCTGCTGAGCAGCACTGACCAACACTGCCTGGGCCCAGGCTTTTATCTCTGAGGCCCCATTATGATGTCAGAAAGCTGGCTCTGGAATCCTGAGGGCTCCACTATGACACGTGCAAAGTTCCGTCTGAACTTTATATAAGACGGTGAGGCTCAGTCAGTCACTCAGTGGGCTGTCTTTTTTTTGCACAGCTAGTTGCCTCCAGGAGGCCACAAGAGGGAGACAAGGGACTGCAAAATGGAAAATAGGCATCCACCAACTTTACAGACAACTTCTCCTTGCTCCTACAACCTCCATCCTTGCACAGTTTGTTATTCTTCTAGGTAACATAGTAACAAATCCAAATTGCTGCTCTCTTTGTAGGCAAGCAAGGCTTTGTTGCAACTGCAATTCTTACTTCTTCTTGAAATGTAGGGACGACAGTACATTCCATCACATCCATCTAGTGTACACAGGTAGGTCCATTGTGGCGGGCAGGCGAGCGGGCGGGCTGCTTTATTGGCTGTTTGCTGTTCCCCTACTCCACTCCACTATTTGACTGTTGTGCTGCATCAATCAATCAATCAATCAATCAATCAATCAATCAATCAATCAATCAATCAATCAGTGGCTGGCTCAGGTGCAGCTCTTTAACTTACCTAAAAGGGAGGGCGGAGAGAAGACAAGGAAGGTGAATGAGGTGTTCCAATGTGAAATGCCGGAAACACAGAAACACAGACGACACACAACAAGAGGTGGCAATCTATTCATTAATTGCATTTAATCAATGAGCTCATTATCACTCATGCATTGTCCAACAGGTGTTGAAATAATGGGATTAAAAGGGGAGATCCCTTCAGAAAGACAGAAACAATAGCAAAGACAAAAAACACTTTTGGAATCTGCTTTTAGTCAACACATAAGGAAAGGGTGCACCGGTCCTGGAAATACTGCAATACCAGGTCAATGCGTGGAGTGGACAGAGCAAGCTCTATTTCCATCTCCCTGTTCTAAAAATCCATTTAATATATGGTCCCCAGATAGGGGACGTATCAGATATTAAACTGATAAGAACAGATACTACACTTGATCTTAGCCAAAAGGCCGAGAAGCGATAACCCGAACGGGCCGCGCGTTGCCCGAGCCTGCCCGATACTGCTGTTCAGCCCTTGCAGCGATTCAGCCTACTTCTAGGCAATTCCATGGGGCCCTGCAGGCTCACACACTCACAGCTACACGGGAGGTGAATAAAGGCCGGAGAGGAAGCCAGACAGGATTTGCTTCTTTTGCTTGCACCACAATGCAGTGCTGAAAGAGGAGGAATCTACATAAAAACGCCTTCCTGGCAACGCCCAAATGCCCTGCTGCCATGCAGATAAACACTGGCAGCGGCAGCAAGTGCATGCCCACAGCCACCCCTTGTTCCTTCACACCTTGTATCAGCTGTAATCCAGTCCAGTCCAGTGCTGCCTGCTGAGCAGCACTGACCAACACTGCCTGGGCCCAGGCTTTTATCTCTGAGGCCCCATTATGATGTCAGAAAGCTGGCTCTGGAATCCTGAGGGCTCCACTATGACACGTGCAAAGTTCCGTCTGAACTTTATATAAGACGGTGAGGCTCAGTCAGTCACTCAGTGTTGCCTGAGAGGGCAACACTGCAACAGCCGGCCGCCAGGCTGTCTTTTTTTTGCACAGCTAGTTGCCTCCAGGAGGCCACAAGAGGGAGACAAGGGACTGCAAAATGGAAAATAGGCATCCACCAACTTTACAGACAACTTCTCCTTGCTCCTACAACCTCCATCCTTGCACAGTTTGTTATTCTTCTAGGTAACATAGTAACAAATCCAAATTGCTGCTCTCTTTGTAGGCAAGCAAGGCTTTGTTGCAACTGCAATTCTTACTTCTTCTTGAAATGTAGGGACGACAGTACATTCCATCACATCCATCTAGTGTACACAGGTAGGTCCATTGTGGCGGGCAGGCGAGCGGGCGGGCTGCTTTATTGGCTGTTTGCTGTTCCCCTACTCCACTCCACTATTTGACTGTTGTGCTGCATCAATCAATCAATCAATCAATCAATCAATCAATCAATCAATCAATCAATCAATCAGTGGCTGGCTCAGGTGCAGCTCTTTAACTTACCTAAAAGGGAGGGCGGAGAGAAGACAAGGAAGGTGAATGAGGTGTTCCAATGTGAAATGCCGGAAACACAGAAACACAGACGACACACAACAAGAGGTGGCAATCTATTCATTAATTGCATTTAATCAATGAGCTCATTATCACTCATGCATTGTCCAACAGGTGTTGAAATAATGGGATTAAAAGGGGAGATCCCTTCAGAAAGACAGAAACAATAGCAAAGACAAAAAACACTTTTGGAATCTGCTTTTAGTCAACACATAAGGAAAGGGTGCACCGGTCCTGGAAATACTGCAATACCAGGTCAATGCGTGGAGTGGACAGAGCAAGCTCTATTTCCATCTCCCTGTTCTAAAAATCCATTTAATATATGGTCTTAATATATGGTCCCCAGATAGGGGACGTATCAGATATTAAACTGATAAGAACAGATACTACACTTGATCTTAGCCAAAAGGCCGAGAAGCGATAACCCGAACGGGCCGCGCGTTGCCCGAGCCTGCCCGATACTGCTGTTCAGCCCTTGCAGCGATTCAGCCTACTTCTAGGCAATTCCATGGGGCCCTGCAGGCTCACACACTCACAGCTACACGGGAGGTGAATAAAGGCCGGAGAGGAAGCCAGACAGGATTTGCTTCTTTTGCTTGCACCACAATGCAGTGCTGAAAGAGGAGGAATCTACATAAAAACGCCTTCCTGGCAACGCCCAAATGCCCTGCTGCCATGCAGATAAACACTGGCAGCGGCAGCAAGTGCATGCCCACAGCCACCCCTTGTTCCTTCACACCTTGTATCAGCTGTAATCCAGTCCAGTCCAGTGCTGCCTGCTGAGCAGCACTGACCAACACTGCCTGGGCCCAGGCTTTTATCTCTGAGGCCCCATTATGATGTCAGAAAGCTGGCTCTGGAATCCTGAGGGCTCCACTATGACACGTGCAAAGTTCCGTCTGAACTTTATATAAGACGGTGAGGCTCAGTCAGTCACTCAGTGTTGCCTGAGAGGGCAACACTGCAACAGCCGGCCGCCAGGCTGTCTTTTTTTTGCACAGCTAGTTGCCTCCAGGAGGCCACAAGAGGGAGACAAGGGACTGCAAAATGGAAAATAGGCATCCACCAACTTTACAGACAACTTCTCCTTGCTCCTACAACCTCCATCCTTGCACAGTTTGTTATTCTTCTAGGTAACATAGTAACAAATCCAAATTGCTGCTCTCTTTGTAGGCAAGCAAGGCTTTGTTGCAACTGCAATTCTTACTTCTTCTTGAAATGTAGGGACGACAGTACATTCCATCACATCCATCTAGTGTACACAGGTAGGTCCATTGTGGCGGGCAGGCGAGCGGGCGGGCTGCTTTATTGGCTGTTTGCTGTTCCCCTACTCCACTCCACTATTTGACTGTTGTGCTGCATCAATCAATCAATCAATCAATCAATCAATCAATCAATCAATCAATCAATCAATCAGTGGCTGGCTCAGGTGCAGCTCTTTAACTTACCTAAAAGGGAGGGCGGAGAGAAGACAAGGAAGGTGAATGAGGTGTTCCAATGTGAAATGCCGGAAACACAGAAACACAGACGACACACAACAAGAGGTGGCAATCTATTCATTAATTGCATTTAATCAATGAGCTCATTATCACTCATGCATTGTCCAACAGGTGTTGAAATAATGGGATTAAAAGGGGAGATCCCTTCAGAAAGACAGAAACAATAGCAAAGACAAAAAACACTTTTGGAATCTGCTTTTAGTCAACACATAAGGAAAGGGTGCACCGGTCCTGGAAATACTGCAATACCAGGTCAATGCGTGGAGTGGACAGAGCAAGCTCTATTTCCATCTCCCTGTTCTAAAAATCCATTTAATATATGGTCCCCAGATAGGGGACGTATCAGATATTAAACTGATAAGAACAGATACTACACTTGATCTTAGCCAAAAGGCCGAGAAGCGATAACCCGAACGGGCCGCGCGTTGCCCGAGCCTGCCCGATACTGCTGTTCAGCCCTTGCAGCGATTCAGCCTACTTCTAGGCAATTCCATGGGGCCCTGCAGGCTCACACACTCACAGCTACACGGGAGGTGAATAAAGGCCGGAGAGGAAGCCAGACAGGATTTGCTTCTTTTGCTTGCACCACAATGCAGTGCTGAAAGAGGAGGAATCTACATAAAAACGCCTTCCTGGCAACGCCCAAATGCCCTGCTGCCATGCAGATAAACACTGGCAGCGGCAGCAAGTGCATGCCCACAGCCACCCCTTGTTCCTTCACACCTTGTATCAGCTGTAATCCAGTCCAGTCCAGTGCTGCCTGCTGAGCAGCACTGACCAACACTGCCTGGGCCCAGGCTTTTATCTCTGAGGCCCCATTATGATGTCAGAAAGCTGGCTCTGGAATCCTGAGGGCTCCACTATGACACGTGCAAAGTTCCGTCTGAACTTTATATAAGACGGTGAGGCTCAGTCAGTCACTCAGTGTTGCCTGAGAGGGCAACACTGCAACAGCCGGCCGCCAGGCTGTCTTTTTTTTGCACAGCTAGTTGCCTCCAGGAGGCCACAAGAGGGAGACAAGGGACTGCAAAATGGAAAATAGGCATCCACCAACTTTACAGACAACTTCTCCTTGCTCCTACAACCTCCATCCTTGCACAGTTTGTTATTCTTCTAGGTAACATAGTAACAAATCCAAATTGCTGCTCTCTTTGTAGGCAAGCAAGGCTTTGTTGCAACTGCAATTCTTACTTCTTCTTGAAATGTAGGGACGACAGTACATTCCATCACATCCATCTAGTGTACACAGGTAGGTCCATTGTGGCGGGCAGGCGAGCGGGCGGGCTGCTTTATTGGCTGTTTGCTGTTCCCCTACTCCACTCCACTATTTGACTGTTGTGCTGCATCAATCAATCAATCAATCAATCAATCAATCAGTGGCTGGCTCAGGTGCAGCTCTTTAACTTACCTAAAAGGGAGGGCGGAGAGAAGACAAGGAAGGTGAATGAGGTGTTCCAATGTGAAATGCCGGAAACACAGAAACACAGACGACACACAACAAGAGGTGGCAATCTATTCATTAATTGCATTTAATCAATGAGCTCATTATCACTCATGCATTGTCCAACAGGTGTTGAAATAATGGGATTAAAAGGGGAGATCCCTTCAGAAAGACAGAAACAATAGCAAAGACAAAAAACACTTTTGGAATCTGCTTTTAGTCAACACATAAGGAAAGGGTGCACCGGTCCTGGAAATACTGCAATACCAGGTCAATGCGTGGAGTGGACAGAGCAAGCTCTATTTCCATCTCCCTGTTCTAAAAATCCATTTAATATATGGTCCCCAGATAGGGGACGTATCAGATATTAAACTGATAAGAACAGATACTACACTTGATCTTAGCCAAAAGGCCGAGAAGCGATAACCCGAACGGGCCGCGCGTTGCCCGAGCCTGCCCGATACTGCTGTTCAGCCCTTGCAGCGATTCAGCCTACTTCTAGGCAATTCCATGGGGCCCTGCAGGCTCACACACTCACAGCTACACGGGAGGTGAATAAAGGCCGGAGAGGAAGCCAGACAGGATTTGCTTCTTTTGCTTGCACCACAATGCAGTGCTGAAAGAGGAGGAATCTACATAAAAACGCCTTCCTGGCAACGCCCAAATGCCCTGCTGCCATGCAGATAAACACTGGCAGCGGCAGCAAGTGCATGCCCACAGCCACCCCTTGTTCCTTCACACCTTGTATCAGCTGTAATCCAGTCCAGTCCAGTGCTGCCTGCTGAGCAGCACTGACCAACACTGCCTGGGCCCAGGCTTTTATCTCTGAGGCCCCATTATGATGTCAGAAAGCTGGCTCTGGAATCCTGAGGGCTCCACTATGACACGTGCAAAGTTCCGTCTGAACTTTATATAAGACGGTGAGGCTCAGTCAGTCACTCAGTGTTGCCTGAGAGGGCAACACTGCAACAGCCGGCCGCCAGGCTGTCTTTTTTTTGCACAGCTAGTTGCCTCCAGGAGGCCACAAGAGGGAGACAAGGGACTGCAAAATGGAAAATAGGCATCCACCAACTTTACAGACAACTTCTCCTTGCTCCTACAACCTCCATCCTTGCACAGTTTGTTATTCTTCTAGGTAACATAGTAACAAATCCAAATTGCTGCTCTCTTTGTAGGCAAGCAAGGCTTTGTTGCAACTGCAATTCTTACTTCTTCTTGAAATGTAGGGACGACAGTACATTCCATCACATCCATCTAGTGTACACAGGTAGGTCCATTGTGGCGGGCAGGCGAGCGGGCGGGCTGCTTTATTGGCTGTTTGCTGTTCCCCTACTCCACTCCACTATTTGACTGTTGTGCTGCATCAATCAATCAATCAATCAATCAATCAATCAATCAATCAATCAATCAATCAATCAGTGGCTGGCTCAGGTGCAGCTCTTTAACTTACCTAAAAGGGAGGGCGGAGAGAAGACAAGGAAGGTGAATGAGGTGTTCCAATGTGAAATGCCGGAAACACAGAAACACAGACGACACACAACAAGAGGTGGCAATCTATTCATTAATTGCATTTAATCAATGAGCTCATTATCACTCATGCATTGTCCAACAGGTGTTGAAATAATGGGATTAAAAGGGGAGATCCCTTCAGAAAGACAGAAACAATAGCAAAGACAAAAAACACTTTTGGAATCTGCTTTTAGTCAACACATAAGGAAAGGGTGCACCGGTCCTGGAAATACTGCAATACCAGGTCAATGCGTGGAGTGGACAGAGCAAGCTCTATTTCCATCTCCCTGTTCTAAAAATCCACTTAATATATGGTCCCCAGATAGGGGACGTATCAGATATTAAACTGATAAGAACAGATACTACACTTGATCTTAGCCAAAAGGCCGAGAAGCGATAACCCGAACGGGCCGCGCGTTGCCCGAGCCTGCCCGATACTGCTGTTCAGCCCTTGCAGCGATTCAGCCTACTTCTAGGCAATTCCATGGGGCCCTGCAGGCTCACACACTCACAGCTACACGGGAGGTGAATAAAGGCCGGAGAGGAAGCCAGACAGGATTTGCTTCTTTTGCTTGCACCACAATGCAGTGCTGAAAGAGGAGGAATCTACATAAAAACGCCTTCCTGGCAACGCCCAAATGCCCTGCTGCCATGCAGATAAACACTGGCAGCGGCAGCAAGTGCATGCCCACAGCCACCCCTTGTTCCTTCACACCTTGTATCAGCTGTAATCCAGTCCAGTCCAGTGCTGCCTGCTGAGCAGCACTGACCAACACTGCCTGGGCCCAGGCTTTTATCTCTGAGGCCCCATTATGATGTCAGAAAGCTGGCTCTGGAATCCTGAGGGCTCCACTATGACACGTGCAAAGTTCCGTCTGAACTTTATATAAGACGGTGAGGCTCAGTCAGTCACTCAGTGTTGCCTGAGAGGGCAACACTGCAACAGCCGGCCGCCAGGCTGTCTTTTTTTTGCACAGCTAGTTGCCTCCAGGAGGCCACAAGAGGGAGACAAGGGACTGCAAAATGGAAAATAGGCATCCACCAACTTTACAGACAACTTCTCCTTGCTCCTACAACCTCCATCCTTGCACAGTTTGTTATTCTTCTAGGTAACATAGTAACAAATCCAAATTGCTGCTCTCTTTGTAGGCAAGCAAGGCTTTGTTGCAACTGCAATTCTTACTTCTTCTTGAAATGTAGGGACGACAGTACATTCCATCACATCCATCTAGTGTACACAGGTAGGTCCATTGTGGCGGGCAGGCGAGCGGGCGGGCTGCTTTATTGGCTGTTTGCTGTTCCCCTACTCCACTCCACTATTTGACTGTTGTGCTGCATCAATCAATCAATCAATCAATCAATCAATCAATCAATCAATCAATCAATCAATCAGTGGCTGGCTCAGGTGCAGCTCTTTAACTTACCTAAAAGGGAGGGCGGAGAGAAGACAAGGAAGGTGAATGAGGTGTTCCAATGTGAAATGCCGGAAACACAGAAACACAGACGACACACAACAAGAGGTGGCAATCTATTCATTAATTGCATTTAATCAATGAGCTCATTATCACTCATGCATTGTCCAACAGGTGTTGAAATAATGGGATTAAAAGGGGAGATCCCTTCAGAAAGACAGAAACAATAGCAAAGACAAAAAACACTTTTGGAATCTGCTTTTAGTCAACACATAAGGAAAGGGTGCACCGGTCCTGGAAATACTGCAATACCAGGTCAATGCGTGGAGTGGACAGAGCAAGCTCTATTTCCATCTCCCTGTTCTAAAAATCCATTTAATATATGGTCCCCAGATAGGGGACGTATCAGATATTAAACTGATAAGAACAGATACTACACTTGATCTTAGCCAAAAGGCCGAGAAGCGATAACCCGAACGGGCCGCGCGTTGCCCGAGCCTGCCCGATACTGCTGTTCAGCCCTTGCAGCGATTCAGCCTACTTCTAGGCAATTCCATGGGGCCCTGCAGGCTCACACACTCACAGCTACACGGGAGGTGAATAAAGGCCGGAGAGGAAGCCAGACAGGATTTGCTTCTTTTGCTTGCACCACAATGCAGTGCTGAAAGAGGAGGAATCTACATAAAAACGCCTTCCTGGCAACGCCCAAATGCCCTGCTGCCATGCAGATAAACACTGGCAGCGGCAGCAAGTGCATGCCCACAGCCACCCCTTGTTCCTTCACACCTTGTATCAGCTGTAATCCAGTCCAGTCCAGTGCTGCCTGCTGAGCAGCACTGACCAACACTGCCTGGGCCCAGGCTTTTATCTCTGAGGCCCCATTATGATGTCAGAAAGCTGGCTCTGGAATCCTGAGGGCTCCACTATGACACGTGCAAAGTTCCGTCTGAACTTTATATAAGACGGTGAGGCTCAGTCAGTCACTCAGTGTTGCCTGAGAGGGCAACACTGCAACAGCCGGCCGCCAGGCTGTCTTTTTTTTGCACAGCTAGTTGCCTCCAGGAGGCCACAAGAGGGAGACAAGGGACTGCAAAATGGAAAATAGGCATCCACCAACTTTACAGACAACTTCTCCTTGCTCCTACAACCTCCATCCTTGCACAGTTTGTTATTCTTCTAGGTAACATAGTAACAAATCCAAATTGCTGCTCTCTTTGTAGGCAAGCAAGGCTTTGTTGCAACTGCAATTCTTACTTCTTCTTGAAATGTAGGGACGACAGTACATTCCATCACATCCATCTAGTGTACACAGGTAGGTCCATTGTGGCGGGCAGGCGAGCGGGCGGGCTGCTTTATTGGCTGTTTGCTGTTCCCCTACTCCACTCCACTATTTGACTGTTGTGCTGCATCAATCAATCAATCAATCAATCAATCAATCAATCAATCAATCAATCAATCAGTGGCTGGCTCAGGTGCAGCTCTTTAACTTACCTAAAAGGGAGGGCGGAGAGAAGACAAGGAAGGTGAATGAGGTGTTCCAATGTGAAATGCCGGAAACACAGAAACACAGACGACACACAACAAGAGGTGGCAATCTATTCATTAATTGCATTTAATCAATGAGCTCATTATCACTCATGCATTGTCCAACAGGTGTTGAAATAATGGGATTAAAAGGGGAGATCCCTTCAGAAAGACAGAAACAATAGCAAAGACAAAAAACACTTTTGGAATCTGCTTTTAGTCAACACATAAGGAAAGGGTGCACCGGTCCTGGAAATACTGCAATACCAGGTCAATGCGTGGAGTGGACAGAGCAAGCTCTATTTCCATCTCCCTGTTCTAAAAATCCATTTAATATATGGTCCCCAGATAGGGGACGTATCAGATATTAAACTGATAAGAACAGATACTACACTTGATCTTAGCCAAAAGGCCGAGAAGCGATAACCCGAACGGGCCGCGCGTTGCCCGAGCCTGCCCGATACTGCTGTTCAGCCCTTGCAGCGATTCAGCCTACTTCTAGGCAATTCCATGGGGCCCTGCAGGCTCACACACTCACAGCTACACGGGAGGTGAATAAAGGCCGGAGAGGAAGCCAGACAGGATTTGCTTCTTTTGCTTGCACCACAATGCAGTGCTGAAAGAGGAGGAATCTACATAAAAACGCCTTCCTGGCAACGCCCAAATGCCCTGCTGCCATGCAGATAAACACTGGCAGCGGCAGCAAGTGCATGCCCACAGCCACCCCTTGTTCCTTCACACCTTGTATCAGCTGTAATCCAGTCCAGTCCAGTGCTGCCTGCTGAGCAGCACTGACCAACACTGCCTGGGCCCAGGCTTTTATCTCTGAGGCCCCATTATGATGTCAGAAAGCTGGCTCTGGAATCCTGAGGGCTCCACTATGACACGTGCAAAGTTCCGTCTGAACTTTATATAAGACGGTGAGGCTCAGTCAGTCACTCAGTGTTGCCTGAGAGGGCAACACTGCAACAGCCGGCCGCCAGGCTGTCTTTTTTTTGCACAGCTAGTTGCCTCCAGGAGGCCACAAGAGGGAGACAAGGGACTGCAAAATGGAAAATAGGCATCCACCAACTTTACAGACAACTTCTCCTTGCTCCTACAACCTCCATCCTTGCACAGTTTGTTATTCTTCTAGGTAACATAGTAACAAATCCAAATTGCTGCTCTCTTTGTAGGCAAGCAAGGCTTTGTTGCAACTGCAATTCTTACTTCTTCTTGAAATGTAGGGACGACAGTACATTCCATCACATCCATCTAGTGTACACAGGTAGGTCCATTGTGGCGGGCAGGCGAGCGGGCGGGCTGCTTTATTGGCTGTTTGCTGTTCCCCTACTCCACTCCACTATTTGACTGTTGTGCTGCATCAATCAATCAATCAATCAATCAATCAATCAATCAATCAATCAATCAATCAGTGGCTGGCTCAGGTGCAGCTCTTTAACTTACCTAAAAGGGAGGGCGGAGAGAAGACAAGGAAGGTGAATGAGGTGTTCCAATGTGAAATGCCGGAAACACAGAAACACAGACGACACACAACAAGAGGTGGCAATCTATTCATTAATTGCATTTAATCAATGAGCTCATTATCACTCATGCATTGTCCAACAGGTGTTGAAATAATGGGATTAAAAGGGGAGATCCCTTCAGAAAGACAGAAACAATAGCAAAGACAAAAAACACTTTTGGAATCTGCTTTTAGTCAACACATAAGGAAAGGGTGCACCGGTCCTGGAAATACTGCAATACCAGGTCAATGCGTGGAGTGGACAGAGCAAGCTCTATTTCCATCTCCCTGTTCTAAAAATCCATTTAATATATGGTCCCCAGATAGGGGACGTATCAGATATTAAACTGATAAGAACAGATACTACACTTGATCTTAGCCAAAAGGCCGAGAAGCGATAACCCGAACGGGCCGCGCGTTGCCCGAGCCTGCCCGATACTGCTGTTCAGCCCTTGCAGCGATTCAGCCTACTTCTAGGCAATTCCATGGGGCCCTGCAGGCTCACACACTCACAGCTACACGGGAGGTGAATAAAGGCCGGAGAGGAAGCCAGACAGGATTTGCTTCTTTTGCTTGCACCACAATGCAGTGCTGAAAGAGGAGGAATCTACATAAAAACGCCTTCCTGGCAACGCCCAAATGCCCTGCTGCCATGCAGATAAACACTGGCAGCGGCAGCAAGTGCATGCCCACAGCCACCCCTTGTTCCTTCACACCTTGTATCAGCTGTAATCCAGTCCAGTCCAGTGCTGCCTGCTGAGCAGCACTGACCAACACTGCCTGGGCCCAGGCTTTTATCTCTGAGGCCCCATTATGATGTCAGAAAGCTGGCTCTGGAATCCTGAGGGCTCCACTATGACACGTGCAAAGTTCCGTCTGAACTTTATATAAGACGGTGAGGCTCAGTCAGTCACTCAGTGTTGCCTGAGAGGGCAACACTGCAACAGCCGGCCGCCAGGCTGTCTTTTTTTTGCACAGCTAGTTGCCTCCAGGAGGCCACAAGAGGGAGACAAGGGACTGCAAAATGGAAAATAGGCATCCACCAACTTTACAGACAACTTCTCCTTGCTCCTACAACCTCCATCCTTGCACAGTTTGTTATTCTTCTAGGTAACATAGTAACAAATCCAAATTGCTGCTCTCTTTGTAGGCAAGCAAGGCTTTGTTGCAACTGCAATTCTTACTTCTTCTTGAAATGTAGGGACGACAGTACATTCCATCACATCCATCTAGTGTACACAGGTAGGTCCATTGTGGCGGGCAGGCGAGCGGGCGGGCTGCTTTATTGGCTGTTTGCTGTTCCCCTACTCCACTCCACTATTTGACTGTTGTGCTGCATCAATCAATCAATCAATCAATCAATCAATCAATCAATCAATCAATCAGTGGCTGGCTCAGGTGCAGCTCTTTAACTTACCTAAAAGGGAGGGCGGAGAGAAGACAAGGAAGGTGAATGAGGTGTTCCAATGTGAAATGCCGGAAACACAGAAACACAGACGACACACAACAAGAGGTGGCAATCTATTCATTAATTGCATTTAATCAATGAGCTCATTATCACTCATGCATTGTCCAACAGGTGTTGAAATAATGGGATTAAAAGGGGAGATCCCTTCAGAAAGACAGAAACAATAGCAAAGACAAAAAACACTTTTGGAATCTGCTTTTAGTCAACACATAAGGAAAGGGTGCACCGGTCCTGGAAATACTGCAATACCAGGTCAATGCGTGGAGTGGACAGAGCAAGCTCTATTTCCATCTCCCTGTTCTAAAAATCCATTTAATATATGGTCCCCAGATAGGGGATGTATCAGATATTAAACTGATAAGAACAGATACTACACTTGATCTTAGCCAAAAGGCCGAGAAGCGATAACCCGAACGGGCCGCGCGTTGCCCGAGCCTGCCCGATACTGCTGTTCAGCCCTTGCAGCGATTCAGCCTACTTCTAGGCAATTCCATGGGGCCCTGCAGGCTCACACACTCACAGCTACACGGGAGGTGAATAAAGGCCGGAGAGGAAGCCAGACAGGATTTGCTTCTTTTGCTTGCACCACAATGCAGTGCTGAAAGAGGAGGAATCTACATAAAAACGCCTTCCTGGCAACGCCCAAATGCCCTGCCGCCATGCAGATAAACACTGGCAGCGGCAGCAAGTGCATGCCCACAGCCACCCCTTGTTCCTTCACACCTTGTATCAGCTGTAATCCAGTCCAGTCCAGTGCTGCCTGCTGAGCAGCACTGACCAACACTGCCTGGGCCCAGGCTTTTATCTCTGAGGCCCCATTATGATGTCAGAAAGCTGGCTCTGGAATCCTGAGGGCTCCACTATGACACGTGCAAAGTTCCGTCTGAACTTTATATAAGACGGTGAGGCTCAGTCAGTCACTCAGTGTTGCCTGAGAGGGCAACACTGCAACAGCCGGCCGCCAGGCTGTCTTTTTTTTGCACAGCTAGTTGCCTCCAGGAGGCCACAAGAGGGAGACAAGGGACTGCAAAATGGAAAATAGGCATCCACCAACTTTACAGACAACTTCTCCTTGCTCCTACAACCTCCATCCTTGCACAGTTTGTTATTCTTCTAGGTAACATAGTAACAAATCCAAATTGCTGCTCTCTTTGTAGGCAAGCAAGGCTTTGTTGCAACTGCAATTCTTACTTCTTCTTGAAATGTAGGGACGACAGTACATTCCATCACATCCATCTAGTGTACACAGGTAGGTCCATTGTGGCGGGCAGGCGAGCGGGCGGGCTGCTTTATTGGCTGTTTGCTGTTCCCCTACTCCACTCCACTATTTGACTGTTGTGCTGCATCAATCAATCAATCAATCAATCAATCAATCAATCAATCAATCAATCAATCAGTGGCTGGCTCAGGTGCAGCTCTTTAACTTACCTAAAAGGGAGGGCGGAGAGAAGACAAGGAAGGTGAATGAGGTGTTCCAATGTGAAATGCCGGAAACACAGAAACACAGACGACACACAACAAGAGGTGGCAATCTATTCATTAATTGCATTTAATCAATGAGCTCATTATCACTCATGCATTGTCCAACAGGTGTTGAAATAATGGGATTAAAAGGGCAGATCCCTTCAGAAAGACAGAAACAATAGCAAAGACAAAAAACACTTTTGGAATCTGCTTTTAGTCAACACATAAGGAAAGGGTGCACCGGTCCTGGAAATACTGCAATACCAGGTCAATGCGTGGAGTGGACAGAGCAAGCTCTATTTCTATCTCCCTGTTCTAAAAATCCATTTAATATATGGTCCCCAGATAGGGGACGTATCAGATATTAAACTAATAAGAACAGATACTACACTTGATCTTAGCCAAAAGGCCGAGAAGCGATAACCCGAACGGGCCGCGCGTTGCCCGAGCCTGCCCGATACTGCTGTTCAGCCCTTGCAGCGATTCAGCCTACTTCTAGGCAATTCCATGGGGCCCTGCAGGCTCACACACTCACAGCTACACGGGAGGTGAATAAAGGCCGGAGAGGAAGCCAGACAGGATTTGCTTCTTTTGCTTGCACCACAATGCAGTGCTGAAAGAGGAGGAATCTACATAAAAACGCCTTCCTGGCAACGCCCAAATGCCCTGCTGCCATGCAGATAAACACTGGCAGCGGCAGCAAGTGCATGCCCACAGCCACCCCTTGTTCCTTCACACCTTGTATCAGCTGTAATCCAGTCCAGTCCAGTGCTGCCTGCTGAGCAGCACTGACCAACACTGCCTGGGCCCAGGCTTTTATCTCTGAGGCCCCATTATGATGTCAGAAAGCTGGCTCTGGAATCCTGAGGGCTCCACTATGACACGTGCAAAGTTCCGTCTGAACTTTATATAAGACGGTGAGGCTCAGTCAGTCACTCAGTGTTGCCTGAGAGGGCAACACTGCAACAGCCGGCCGCCAGGCTGTCTTTTTTTTGCACAGCTAGTTGCCTCCAGGAGGCCACAAGAGGGAGACAAGGGACTGCAAAATGGAAAATAGGCATCCACCAACTTTACAGACAACTTCTCCTTGCTCCTACAACCTCCATCCTTGCACAGTTTGTTATTCTTCTAGGTAACATAGTAACAAATCCAAATTGCTGCTCTCTTTGTAGGCAAGCAAGGCTTTGTTGCAACTGCAATTCTTACTTCTTCTTGAAATGTAGGGACGACAGTACATTCCATCACATCCATCTAGTGTACACAGGTAGGTCCATTGTGGCGGGCAGGCGAGCGGGCGGGCTGCTTTATTGGCTGTTTGCTGTTCCCCTACTCCACTCCACTATTTGACTGTTGTGCTGCATCAATCAATCAATCAATCAATCAATCAATCAATCAATCAATCAATCAGTGGCTGGCTCAGGTGCAGCTCTTTAACTTACCTAAAAGGGAGGGCGGAGAGAAGACAAGGAAGGTGAATGAGGTGTTCCAATGTGAAATGCCGGAAACACAGAAACACAGACGACACACAACAAGAGGTGGCAATCTATTCATTAATTGCATTTAATCAATGAGCTCATTATCACTCATGCATTGTCCAACAGGTGTTGAAATAATGGGATTAAAAGGGGAGATCCCTTCAGAAAGACAGAAACAATAGCAAAGACAAAAAACACTTTTGGAATCTGCTTTTAGTCAACACATAAGGAAAGGGTGCACCGGTCCTGGAAATACTGCAATACCAGGTCAATGCGTGGAGTGGACAGAGCAAGCTCTATTTCCATCTCCCTGTTCTAAAAATCCATTTAATATATGGTCCCCAGATAGGGGACGTATCAGATATTAAACTGATAAGAACAGATACTACACTTGATCTTAGCCAAAAGGCCGAGAAGCGATAACCCGAACGGGCCGCGCGTTGCCCGAGCCTGCCCGATACTGCTGTTCAGCCCTTGCAGCGATTCAGCCTACTTCTAGGCAATTCCATGGGGCCCTGCAGGCACACACACTCACAGCTACACGGGAGGTGAATAAAGGCCGGAGAGGAAGCCAGACAGGATTTGCTTCTTTTGCTTGCACCACAATGCAGTGCTGAAAGAGGAGGAATCTACATAAAAACGCCTTCCTGGCAACGCCCAAATGCCCTGCTGCCATGCAGATAAACACTGGCAGCGGCAGCAAGTGCATGCCCACAGCCACCCCTTGTTCCTTCACACCTTGTATCAGCTGTAATCCAGTCCAGTCCAGTGCTGCCTGCTGAGCAGCACTGACCAACACTGCCTGGGCCCAGGCTTTTATCTCTGAGGCCCCATTATGATGTCAGAAAGCTGGCTCTGGAATCCTGAGGGCTCCACTATGACACGTGCAAAGTTCCGTCTGAACTATATATAAGACGGTGAGGCTCAGTCAGTCACTCAGTGTTGCCTGAGAGGGCAACACTGCAACAGCCGGCCGCCAGGCTGTCTTTTTTTTGCACAGCTAGTTGCCTCCAGGAGGCCACAAGAGGGAGACAAGGGACTGCAAAATGGAAAATAGGCATCCACCAACTTTACAGACAACTTCTCCTTGCTCCTACAACCTCCATCCTTGCACAGTTTGTTATTCTTCTAGGTAACATAGTAACAAATCCAAATTGCTGCTCTCTTTGTAGGCAAGCAAGGCTTTGTTGCAACTGCAATTCTTACTTCTTCTTGAAATGTAGGGACGACAGTACATTCCATCACATCCATCTAGTGTACACAGGTAGGTCCATTGTGGCGGGCAGGCGAGCGGGCGGGCTGCTTTATTGGCTGTTTGCTGTTCCCCTACTCCACTCCACTATTTGACTGTTGTGCTGCATCAATCAATCAATCAATCAATCAATCAATCAATCAATCAATCAATCAATCAATCAATCAGTGGCTGGCTCAGGTGCAGCTCTTTAACTTACCTAAAAGGGAGGGCGGAGAGAAGACAAGGAAGGTGAATGAGGTGTTCCAATGTGAAATGCCGGAAACACAGAAACACAGACGACACACAACAAGAGGTGGCAATCTATTCATTAATTGCATTTAATCAATGAGCTCATTATCACTCATGCATTGTCCAACAGGTGTTGAAATAATGGGATTAAAAGGGCAGATCCCTTCAGAAAGACAGAAACAATAGCAAAGACAAAAAACACTTTTGGAATCTGCTTTTAGTCAACACATAAGGAAAGGGTGCACCGGTCCTGGAAATACTGCAATACCAGGTCAATGCGTGGAGTGGACAGAGCAAGCTCTATTTCCATCTCCCTGTTCTAAAAATCCATTTAATATATGGTCCCCAGATAGGGGACGTATCAGATATTAAACTGATAAGAACAGATACTACACTTGATCTTAGCCAAAAGGCCGAGAAGCGATAACCCGAACGGGCCGCGCGTTGCCCGAGCCTGCCCGATACTGCTGTTCAGCCCTTGCAGCGATTCAGCCTACTTCTAGGCAATTCCATGGGGCCCTGCAGGCTCACACACTCACAGCTACACGGGAGGTGAATAAAGGCCGGAGAGGAAGCCAGACAGGATTTGCTTCTTTTGCTTGCACCACAATGCAGTGCTGAAAGAGGAGGAATCTACATAAAAACGCCTTCCTGGCAACGCCCAAATGCCCTGCTGCCATGCAGATAAACACTGGCAGCGGCAGCAAGTGCATGCCCACAGCCACCCCTTGTTCCTTCACACCTTGTATCAGCTGTAATCCAGTCCAGTCCAGTGCTGCCTGCTGAGCAGCACTGACCAACACTGCCTGGGCCCAGGCTTTTATCTCTGAGGCCCCATTATGATGTCAGAAAGCTGGCTCTGGAATCCTGAGGGCTCCACTATGACACGTGCAAAGTTCCGTCTGAACTTTATATAAGACGGTGAGGCTCAGTCAGTCACTCAGTGTTGCCTGAGAGGGCAACACTGCAACAGCCGGCCGCCAGGCTGTCTTTTTTTTGCACAGCTAGTTGCCTCCAGGAGGCCACAAGAGGGAGACAAGGGACTGCAAAATGGAAAATAGGCATCCACCAACTTTACAGACAACTTCTCCTTGCTCCTACAACCTCCATCCTTGCACAGTTTGTTATTCTTCTAGGTAACATAGTAACAAATCCAAATTGCTGCTCTCTTTGTAGGCAAGCAAGGCTTTGTTGCAACTGCAATTCTTACTTCTTCTTGAAATGTAGGGACGACAGTACATTCCATCACATCCATCTAGTGTACACAGGTAGGTCCATTGTGGCGGGCAGGCGAGCGGGCGGGCTGCTTTATTGGCTGTTTGCTGTTCCCCTACTCCACTCCACTATTTGACTGTTGTGCTGCATCAATCAATCAATCAATCAATCAACCAATCAATCAATCAATCAATCAATCAATCAATCAGTGGCTGGCTCAGGTGCAGCTCTTTAACTTACCTAAAAGGGAGGGCGGAGAGAAGACAAGGAAGGTGAATGAGGTGTTCCAATGTGAAATGCCGGAAACACAGAAACACAGACGACACACAACAAGAGGTGGCAATCTATTCATTAATTGCATTTAATCAATGAGCTCATTATCACTCATGCATTGTCCAACAGGTGTTGAAATAATGGGATTAAAAGGGCAGATCCCTTCAGAAAGACAGAAACAATAGCAAAGACAAAAAAACACTTTTGGAATCTGCTTTTAGTCAACACATAAGGAAAGGGTGCACCGGTCCTGGAAATACTGCAATACCAGGTCAATGCGTGGAGTGGACAGAGCAAGCTCTATTTCCATCTCCCTGTTCTAAAAATCCATTTAATATATGGTCCCCAGATAGGGGACGTATCAGATATTAAACTGATAAGAACAGATACTACACTTGATCTTAGCCAAAAGGCCGAGAAGCGATAACCCGAACGGGCCGCGCGTTGCCCGAGCCTGCCCGATACTGCTGTTCAGCCCTTGCAGCGATTCAGCCTACTTCTAGGCAATTCCATGGGGCCCTGCAGGCTCACACACTCACAGCTACACGGGAGGTGAATAAAGGCCGGAGAGGAAGCCAGACAGGATTTGCTTCTTTTGCTTGCACCACAATGCAGTGCTGAAAGAGGAGGAATCTACATAAAAACGCCTTCCTGGCAACGCCCAAATGCCCTGCTGCCATGCAGATAAACACTGGCAGCGGCAGCAAGTGCATGCCCACAGCCACCCCTTGTTCCTTCACACCTTGTATCAGCTGTAATCCAGTCCAGTCCAGTGCTGCCTGCTGAGCAGCACTGACCAACACTGCCTGGGCCCAGGCTTTTATCTCTGAGGCCCCATTATGATGTCAGAAAGCTGGCTCTGGAATCCTGAGGGCTCCACTATGACACGTGCAAAGTTCCGTCTGAACTTTATATAAGACGGTGAGGCTCAGTCAGTCACTCAGTGTTGCCTGAGAGGGCAACACTGCAACAGCCGGCCGCCAGGCTGTCTTTTTTTTGCACAGCTAGTTGCCTCCAGGAGGCCACAAGAGGGAGACAAGGGACTGCAAAATGGAAAATAGGCATCCACCAACTTTACAGACAACTTCTCCTTGCTCCTACAACCTCCATCCTTGCACAGTTTGTTATTCTTCTAGGTAACATAGTAACAAATCCAAATTGCTGCTCTCTTTGTAGGCAAGCAAGGCTTTGTTGCAACTGCAATTCTTACTTCTTCTTGAAATGTAGGGACGACAGTACATTCCATCACATCCATCTAGTGTACACAGGTAGGTCCATTGTGGCGGGCAGGCGAGCGGGCGGGCTGCTTTATTGGCTGTTTGCTGTTCCCCTACTCCACTCCACTATTTGACTGTTGTGCTGCATCAATCAATCAATCAATCAATCAATCAATCAATCAATCAATCAGTGGCTGGCTCAGGTGCAGCTCTTTAACTTACCTAAAAGGGAGGGCGGAGAGAAGACAAGGAAGGTGAATGAGGTGTTCCAATGTGAAATGCCGGAAACACAGAAACACAGACGACACACAACAAGAGGTGGCAATCTATTCATTAATTGCATTTAATCAATGAGCTCATTATCACTCATGCATTGTCCAACAGGTGTTGAAATAATGGGATTAAAAGGGGAGATCCCTTCAGAAAGACAGAAACAATAGCAAAGACAAAAAACACTTTTGGAATCTGCTTTTAGTCAACACATAAGGAAAGGGTGCACCGGTCCTGGAAATACTGCAATACCAGGTCAATGCGTGGAGTGGACAGAGCAAGCTCTATTTCCATCTCCCTGTTCTAAAAATCCATTTAATATATGGTCCCCAGATAGGGGACGTATCAGATATTAAACTGATAAGAACAGATACTACACTTGATCTTAGCCAAAAGGCCGAGAAGCGATAACCCGAACGGGCCGCGCGTTGCCCGAGCCTGCCCGATACTGCTGTTCAGCCCTTGCAGCGATTCAGCCTACTTCTAGGCAATTCCATGGGGCCCTGCAGGCTCACACACTCACAGCTACACGGGAGGTGAATAAAGGCCGGAGAGGAAGCCAGACAGGATTTGCTTCTTTTGCTTGCACCACAATGCAGTGCTGAAAGAGGAGGAATCTACATAAAAACGCCTTCCTGGCAACGCCCAAATGCCCTGCTGTCATGCAGATAAACACTGGCAGCGGCAGCAAGTGCATGCCCACAGCCACCCCTTGTTCCTTCACACCTTGTATCAGCTGTAATCCAGTCCAGTCCAGTGCTGCCTGCTGAGCAGCACTGACCAACACTGCCTGGGCCCAGGCTTTTATCTCTGAGGCCCCATTATGATGTCAGAAAGCTGGCTCTGGAATCCTGAGGGCTCCACTATGACACGTGCAAAGTTCCGTCTGAACTTTATATAAGACGGTGAGGCTCAGTCAGTCACTCAGTGTTGCCTGAGAGGGCAACACTGCAACAGCCGGCCGCCAGGCTGTCTTTTTTTTGCACAGCTAGTTGCCTCCAGGAGGCCACAAGAGGGAGACAAGGGACTGCAAAATGGAAAATAGGCATCCACCAACTTTACAGACAACTTCTCCTTGCTCCTACAACCTCCATCCTTGCACAGTTTGTTATTCTTCTAGGTAACATAGTAACAAATCCAAATTGCTGCTCTCTTTGTAGGCAAGCAAGGCTTTGTTGCAACTGCAATTCTTACTTCTTCTTGAAATGTAGGGACGACAGTACATTCCATCACATCCATCTAGTGTACACAGGTAGGTCCATTGTGGCGGGCAGGCGAGCGGGCGGGCTGCTTTATTGGCTGTTTGCTGTTCCCCTACTCCACTCCACTATTTGACTGTTGTGCTGCATCAATCAATCAATCAATCAATCAATCAATCAATCAATCAATCAATCAATCAGTGGCTGGCTCAGGTGCAGCTCTTTAACTTACCTAAAAGGGAGGGCGGAGAGAAGACAAGGAAGGTGAATGAGGTGTTCCAATGTGAAATGCCGGAAACACAGAAACACAGACGACACACAACAAGAGGTGGCAATCTATTCATTAATTGCATTTAATCAATGAGCTCATTATCACTCATGCATTGTCCAACAGGTGTTGAAATAATGGGATTAAAAGGGGAGATCCCTTCAGAAAGACAGAAACAATAGCAAAGACAAAAAACACTTTTGGAATCTGCTTTTAGTCAACACATAAGGAAAGGGTGCACCGGTCCTGGAAATACTGCAATACCAGGTCAATGCGTGGAGTGGACAGAGCAAGCTCTATTTCCATCTCCCTATTCTAAAAATCCATTTAATATATGGTCCCCAGATAGGGGACGTATCAGATATTAAACTGATAAGAACAGATACTACACTTGATCTTAGCCAAAAGGCCGAGAAGCGATAACCCGAACGGGCCGCGCGTTGCCCGAGCCTGCCCGATACTGCTGTTCAGCCCTTGCAGCGATTCAGCCTACTTCTAGGCAATTCCATGGGGCCCTGCAGGCTCACACACTCACAGCTACACGGGAGGTGAATAAAGGCCGGAGAGGAAGCCAGACAGGATTTGCTTCTTTTGCTTGCACCACAATGCAGTGCTGAAAGAGGAGGAATCTACATAAAAACGCCTTCCTGGCAACGCCCAAATGCCCTGCTGCCATGCAGATAAACACTGGCAGCGGCAGCAAGTGCATGCCCACAGCCACCCCTTGTTCCTTCACACCTTGTATCAGCTGTAATCCAGTCCAGTCCAGTGCTGCCTGCTGAGCAGCACTGACCAACACTGCCTGGGCCCAGGCTTTTATCTCTGAGGCCCCATTATGATGTCAGAAAGCTGGCTCTGGAATCCTGAGGGCTCCACTATGACACGTGCAAAGTTCCGTCTGAACTTTATATAAGACGGTGAGGCTCAGTCAGTCACTCAGTGTTGCCTGAGAGGGCAACACTGCAACAGCCGGCCGCCAGGCTGTCTTTTTTTTGCACAGCTAGTTGCCTCCAGGAGGCCACAAGAGGGAGACAAGGGACTGCAAAATGGAAAATAGGCATCCACCAACTTTACAGACAACTTCTCCTTGCTCCTACAACCTCCATCCTTGCACAGTTTGTTATTCTTCTAGGTAACATAGTAACAAATCCAAATTGCTGCTCTCTTTGTAGGCAAGCAAGGCTTTGTTGCAACTGCAATTCTTACTTCTTCTTGAAATGTAGGGACGACAGTACATTCCATCACATCCATCTAGTGTACACAGGTAGGTCCATTGTGGCGGGCAGGCGAGCGGGCGGGCTGCTTTATTGGCTGTTTGCTGTTCCCCTACTCCACTCCACTATTTGACTGTTGTGCTGCATCAATCAATCAATCAATCAATCAATCAATCAATCAATCAATCAGTGGCTGGCTCAGGTGCAGCTCTTTAACTTACCTAAAAGGGAGGGCGGAGAGAAGACAAGGAAGGTGAATGAGGTGTTCCAATGTGAAATGCCGGAAACACAGAAACACAGACGACACACAACAAGAGGTGGCAATCTATTCATTAATTGCATTTAATCAATGAGCTCATTATCACTCATGCATTGTCCAACAGGTGTTGAAATAATGGGATTAAAAGGGGAGATCCCTTCAGAAAGACAGAAACAATAGCAAAGACAAAAAACACTTTTGGAATCTGCTTTTAGTCAACACATAAGGAAAGGGTGCACCGGTCCTGGAAATACTGCAATACCAGGTCAATGCGTGGAGTGGACAGAGCAAGCTCTATTTCCATCTCCCTGTTCTAAAAATCCATTTAATATATGGTCCCCAGATAGGGGACGTATCAGATATTAAACTGATAAGAACAGATACTACACTTGATCTTAGCCAAAAGGCCGAGAAGCGATAACCCGAACGGGCCGCGCGTTGCCCGAGCCTGCCCGATACTGCTGTTCAGCCCTTGCAGCGATTCAGCCTACTTCTAGGCAATTCCATGGGGCCCTGCAGGCTCACACACTCACAGCTACACGGGAGGTGAATAAAGGCCGGAGAGGAAGCCAGACAGGATTTGCTTCTTTTGCTTGCACCACAATGCAGTGCTGAAAGAGGAGGAATCTACATAAAAACGCCTTCCTGGCAACGCCCAAATGCCCTGCTGCCATGCAGATAAACACTGGCAGCGGCAGCAAGTGCATGCCCACAGCCACCCCTTGTTCCTTCACACCTTGTATCAGCTGTAATCCAGTCCAGTCCAGTGCTGCCTGCTGAGCAGCACTGACCAACACTGCCTGGGCCCAGGCTTTTATCTCTGAGGCCCCATTATGATGTCAGAAAGCTGGCTCTGGAATCCTGAGGGCTCCACTATGACACGTGCAAAGTTCCGTCTGAACTTTATATAAGACGGTGAGGCTCAGTCAGTCACTCAGTGTTGCCTGAGAGGGCAACACTGCAACAGCCGGCCGCCAGGCTGTCTTTTTTTTGCACAGCTAGTTGCCTCCAGGAGGCCACAAGAGGGAGACAAGGGACTGCAAAATGGAAAATAGGCATCCACCAACTTTACAGACAACTTCTCCTTGCTCCTACAACCTCCATCCTTGCACAGTTTGTTATTCTTCTAGGTAACATAGTAACAAATCCAAATTGCTGCTCTCTTTGTAGGCAAGCAAGGCTTTGTTGCAACTGCAATTCTTACTTCTTCTTGAAATGTAGGGACGACAGTACATTCCATCACATCCATCTAGTGTACACAGGTAGGTCCATTGTGGCGGGCAGGCGAGCGGGCGGGCTGCTTTATTGGCTGTTTGCTGTTCCCCTACTCCACTCCACTATTTGACTGTTGTGCTGCATCAATCAATCAATCAATCAATCAATCAATCAATCAATCAATCAATCAATCAATCAATCAGTGGCTGGCTCAGGTGCAGCTCTTTAACTTACCTAAAAGGGAGGGCGGAGAGAAGACAAGGAAGGTGAATGAGGTGTTCCAATGTGAAATGCCGGAAACACAGAAACACAGACGACACACAACAAGAGGTGGCAATCTATTCATTAATTGCATTTAATCAATGAGCTCATTATCACTCATGCATTGTCCAACAGGTGTTGAAATAATGGGATTAAAAGGGGAGATCCCTTCAGAAAGACAGAAACAATAGCAAAGACAAAAAACACTTTTGGAATCTGCTTTTAGTCAACACATAAGGAAAGGGTGCACCGGTCCTGGAAATACTGCAATACCAGGTCAATGCGTGGAGTGGACAGAGCAAGCTCTATTTCCATCTCCCTATTCTAAAAATCCATTTAATATATGGTCCCCAGATAGGGGACGTATCAGATATTAAACTGATAAGAACAGATACTACACTTGATCTTAGCCAAAAGGCCGAGAAGCGATAACCCGAACGGGCCGCGCGTTGCCCGAGCCTGCCCGATACTGCTGTTCAGCCCTTGCAGCGATTCAGCCTACTTCTAGGCAATTCCATGGGGCCCTGCAGGCTCACACACTCACAGCTACACGGGAGGTGAATAAAGGCCGGAGAGGAAGCCAGACAGGATTTGCTTCTTTTGCTTGCACCACAATGCAGTGCTGAAAGAGGAGGAATCTACATAAAAACGCCTTCCTGGCAACGCCCAAATGCCCTGCTGCCATGCAGATAAACACTGGCAGCGGCAGCAAGTGCATGCCCACAGCCACCCCTTGTTCCTTCACACCTTGTATCAGCTGTAATCCAGTCCAGTCCAGTGCTGCCTGCTGAGCAGCACTGACCAACACTGCCTGGGCCCAGGCTTTTATCTCTGAGGCCCCATTATGATGTCAGAAAGCTGGCTCTGGAATCCTGAGGGCTCCACTATGACACGTGCAAAGTTCCGTCTGAACTTTATATAAGACGGTGAGGCTCAGTCAGTCACTCAGTGTTGCCTGAGAGGGCAACACTGCAACAGCCGGCCGCCAGGCTGTCTTTTTTTTGCACAGCTAGTTGCCTCCAGGAGGCCACAAGAGGGAGACAAGGGACTGCAAAATGGAAAATAGGCATCCACCAACTTTACAGACAACTTCTCCTTGCTCCTACAACCTCCATCCTTGCACAGTTTGTTATTCTTCTAGGTAACATAGTAACAAATCCAAATTGCTGCTCTCTTTGTAGGCAAGCAAGGCTTTGTTGCAACTGCAATTCTTACTTCTTCTTGAAATGTAGGGACGACAGTACATTCCATCACATCCATCTAGTGTACACAGGTAGGTCCATTGTGGCGGGCAGGCGAGCGGGCGGGCTGCTTTATTGGCTGTTTGCTGTTCCCCTACTCCACTCCACTATTTGACTGTTGTGCTGCATCAATCAATCAATCAATCAATCAATCAATCAATCAATCAATCAATCAATCAATCAATCAGTGGCTGGCTCAGGTGCAGCTCTTTAACTTACCTAAAAGGGAGGGCGGAGAGAAGACAAGGAAGGTGAATGAGGTGTTCCAATGTGAAATGCCGGAAACACAGAAACACAGACGACACACAACAAGAGGTGGCAATCTATTCATTAATTGCATTTAATCAATGAGCTCATTATCACTCATGCATTGTCCAACAGGTGTTGAAATAATGGGATTAAAAGGGGAGATCCCTTCAGAAAGACAGAAACAATAGCAAAGACAAAAAACACTTTTGGAATCTGCTTTTAGTCAACACATAAGGAAAGGGTGCACCGGTCCTGGAAATACTGCAATACCAGGTCAATGCGTGGAGTGGACAGAGCAAGCTCTATTTCCATCTCCCTGTTCTAAAAATCCATTTAATATATGGTCCCCAGATAGGGGACGTATCAGATATTAAACTGATAAGAACAGATACTACACTTGATCTTAGCCAAAAGGCCGAGAAGCGATAACCCGAACGGGCCGCGCGTTGCCCGAGCCTGCCCGATACTGCTGTTCAGCCCTTGCAGCGATTCAGCCTACTTCTAGGCAATTCCATGGGGCCCTGCAGGCTCACACACTCACAGCTACACGGGAGGTGAATAAAGGCCGGAGAGGAAGCCAGACAGGATTTGCTTCTTTTGCTTGCACCACAATGCAGTGCTGAAAGAGGAGGAATCTACATAAAAACGCCTTCCTGGCAACGCCCAAATGCCCTGCTGCCATGCAGATAAACACTGGCAGCGGCAGCAAGTGCATGCCCACAGCCACCCCTTGTTCCTTCACACCTTGTATCAGCTGTAATCCAGTCCAGTCCAGTGCTGCCTGCTGAGCAGCACTGACCAACACTGCCTGGGCCCAGGCTTTTATCTCTGAGGCCCCATTATGATGTCAGAAAGCTGGCTCTGGAATCCTGAGGGCTCCACTATGACACGTGCAAAGTTCCGTCTGAACTTTATATAAGACGGTGAGGCTCAGTCAGTCACTCAGTGTTGCCTGAGAGGGCAACACTGCAACAGCCGGCCGCCAGGCTGTCTTTTTTTTGCACAGCTAGTTGCCTCCAGGAGGCCACAAGAGGGAGACAAGGGACTGCAAAATGGAAAATAGGCATCCACCAACTTTACAGACAACTTCTCCTTGCTCCTACAACCTCCATCCTTGCACAGTTTGTTATTCTTCTAGGTAACATAGTAACAAATCCAAATTGCTGCTCTCTTTGTAGGCAAGCAAGGCTTTGTTGCAACTGCAATTCTTACTTCTTCTTGAAATGTAGGGACGACAGTACATTCCATCACATCCATCTAGTGTACACAGGTAGGTCCATTGTGGCGGGCAGGCGAGCGGGCGGGCTGCTTTATTGGCTGTTTGCTGTTCCCCTACTCCACTCCACTATTTGACTGTTGTGCTGCATCAATCAATCAATCAATCAATCAATCAATCAATCAATCAATCAATCAATCAATCAATCAATCAGTGGCTGGCTCAGGTGCAGCTCTTTAACTTACCTAAAAGGGAGGGCGGAGAGAAGACAAGGAAGGTGAATGAGGTGTTCCAATGTGAAATGCCGGAAACACAGAAACACAGACGACACACAACAAGAGGTGGCAATCTATTCATTAATTGCATTTAATCAATGAGCTCATTATCACTCATGCATTGTCCAACAGGTGTTGAAATAATGGGATTAAAAGGGGAGATCCCTTCAGAAAGACAGAAACAATAGCAAAGACAAAAAACACTTTTGGAATCTGCTTTTAGTCAACACATAAGGAAAGGGTGCACCGGTCCTGGAAATACTGCAATACCAGGTCAATGCGTGGAGTGGACAGAGCAAGCTCTATTTCCATCTCCCTGTTCTAAAAATCCATTTAATATATGGTCCCCAGATAGGGGACGTATCAGATATTAAACTGATAAGAACAGATACTACACTTGATCTTAGCCAAAAGGCCGAGAAGCGATAACCCGAACGGGCCGCGCGTTGCCCGAGCCTGCCCGATACTGCTGTTCAGCCCTTGCAGCGATTCAGCCTACTTCTAGGCAATTCCATGGGGCCCTGCAGGCTCACACACTCACAGCTACACGGGAGGTGAATAAAGGCCGGAGAGGAAGCCAGACAGGATTTGCTTCTTTTGCTTGCACCACAATGCAGTGCTGAAAGAGGAGGAATCTACATAAAAACGCCTTCCTGGCAACGCCCAAATGCCCTGCTGCCATGCAGATAAACACTGGCAGCGGCAGCAAGTGCATGCCCACAGCCACCCCTTGTTCCTTCACACCTTGTATCAGCTGTAATCCAGTCCAGTCCAGTGCTGCCTGCTGAGCAGCACTGACCAACACTGCCTGGGCCCAGGCTTTTATCTCTGAGGCCCCATTATGATGTCAGAAAGCTGGCTCTGGAATCCTGAGGGCTCCACTATGACACGTGCAAAGTTCCGTCTGAACTTTATATAAGACGGTGAGGCTCAGTCAGTCACTCAGTGTTGCCTGAGAGGGCAACACTGCAACAGCCGGCCGCCAGGCTGTCTTTTTTTTGCACAGCTAGTTGCCTCCAGGAGGCCACAAGAGGGAGACAAGGGACTGCAAAATGGAAAATAGGCATCCACCAACTTTACAGACAACTTCTCCTTGCTCCTACAACCTCCATCCTTGCACAGTTTGTTATTCTTCTAGGTAACATAGTAACAAATCCAAATTGCTGCTCTCTTTGTAGGTGTGATCGCAATTTGAGTCACGTTACGCCTTGATCTCCATGCAGGTTCAAATCAGGTGGGGGGGACGAGCTCGGAGAAGCAACAGATACACTGAGACGTTTCTCAAGGTAAAAATCCTTCTGACTTTATTTGCAGAGACACAGAGTTTATATAGTAAAAATATCACATGAATACGTGCAGACACACATTAATCATTTACATTCTTGTAGTTTCTTCCCTCGTGATTTATGTCTCTATGTACATTGTTCTTATATCTAGTTGTTAATCTGGTGTCTGGTCCTTATCTATCTTAGCTGTATGCCCGAAACTCAAACATCATATAAACAGACTCCTTTGTGTCTGGTAAGTCCTTGTAGGGCCCCAATTTCTACTATCTACAGAATGTCTGCAAATCTATTCCATTACCTTTCAATAATACCCAACATATATTCTAATACATGTTTTCTCTTCAGCATTGCACTCATTGAGGTCCCAGATACATTATACATATATTTATTCCATAACAATCCCTCCTTTTGTGATTTTACCAACACCTAAATTCCAATGCTACTTCTATCTCCTGATAGCAAGGCTTCGATCCATTTCTTCACTTGATTCACACAGGTATGTAGGTGGGGTAATCTCACAACACTCTTTCATCATAATGTATAGGCCTCTGATTGAATGCTTCCCTTATTTTGCAAAATGCATAACAATTGAAACATGTAAGCAATATAAACAATATTATGAAACATATCAAGGGTTGGAATAACACATGCAGTATCTTAGTGGCAGTGGGGGAAAATCCTGTAAATATGTCATACCAATGATGGGCACTAGCATCTTTTATTGCTGACGATAAATTTATTACTTCCTTAGCTGCTATTGTAGCCAATACTTTCACTTTACTTAGAGTTACATTATGGGCTGCTATCAATTTCTTTACGTCTTTAGACTTTTGTAACACTTGTTTTAACTCTTCCAGTGGCAAACTAAAATTTCCATAGGGCAAAGGTTCAGGTACCCATACAGTGGACATTATTTCTTCTAAAGTAGGCAGGAACACTATAGTTTGGTTCCCCCAAGTCAAATGCGTCACATTGTATAGACATCCTGAAAATGGTCCTATGAGATTAAACTGGCTAAGGGTCTGCTTGTTGTTAGTTATTAAACATACATGCTGTGGACCTACTTCAATATAAACCTGTAGGTTAGCTTCTGGGATTATAGTGAGTGCGCATACATTATCCTGGTGCTGCATTAGACAGGGTTCATATATCCCTGACTGTTCATTACATACATATCCTTGCTCTGTTAACTGGCACAAATCTATATTCCTCGTCTTATTTTGAGAATCTATGTGTGTTCCTTTCATTTCTGGCATCCAATATTGTCCTAATAATGTCACCGGATCAATCATTACCATTGGCATAACAATAAATTTGCATAATAGAGTAGGATTTTTCACATTAAATGCTATTAGTCTTCCTGCACACCATTTAGGTGTACACTCAGTATACTCAGGCTGGAACAATAACCACGTATCATTTCTCTCTCCTATGGGCAGAATGTCTGTCCATTGCCTAACATGACTACTAAACAATTTATTCTTAAAATTATTCATCTGTTCTTGTTGCCACATCGTTTTAAGCGTACATACTGTCCAATTTACAAAAGTTGATACATTCTGTAATGTTCTATATTCGGTTAGAATACTTTCATTGAAAACATTTAGAAACAGTTCATCTATAGCTAACCCTTTCTGTTGTATGGCAAAGGTAGTAGGTAACCATGAGGCACCTATCCTTAATGCAGTACATGTGTCATCTCCCACTGAGTTTAATTTGTTCATAACTGTTTCTACCTGTATACCATTCAATACTCCTAATCCCGTTCCTACCCCTCCTAATAGCGGGTCATACCATTCTCTTTTTTGTCTATGACAGCTGGGGGATTCAGGGAAGGAAATATTGAAGTGTACATTCTTTTTCTGCTGTTGGGTTACAGCGCTCTTACAAGTGTGTGCGATTCTTTCTAGACTTTGTACTGTTATATGTGGCTTAAAACTATCTCTTAAAATTGTTATCAAGAATACAAAATATATTCTATTTCTTATTTGGCTATTATTCATACATAATATCATCCCATCAGTTTCTTTTATTACAATCGTAGAGTTGAGCCTCTCCTTGTTGCATCTTTCATAAGTCTTATTTATCATTTCGTTTCTATTTTTACTGGTTGTATATTTCTATAGATACTGTAAATCTGGTTCATAACAACAAAACAACAGCCGTCTCTTCTTGTATGCTAATGTTGGCTGTTTTGTCTATGTGAAGGTACACAGTCCCTCCATGTGGTCCTTTTCTCCAAGTCCCTTCGGTTGTAGTCACATCTGTAGTATAACACGGGGCATTGGCCTTACAGGTGTAGTTACCCTGCTTTCTATCCACTGTGGCATTCGCCCACCCTGTCCTGAACTGTTCCAGTGATTCTGTACTGATTACGTGTACAGGAGTAGCAGTTCTGCCTTTTTGTATAAGAGCACACGCAACAACCGCCGCAACAACCGCAAAGATCTTCATTCTTCTGGCTGAAGAACCTTTTTACAATGACTGGCGTGAATCCAGCTTGCCTTTCCTTCGAGCTTCACTGAGGTGCTTGTAACGAGTAGGACTTGAAAAGGACCATCAAACCGTGGCTCAAGGCTCTTCCTCACGTGTCTTTTGACAACGACCCAATCTCCTGGTTCTAGCTTATACGTCCCTTCAACTGAATCAGGACCTGGAATGGAAGCAAAGACTTGTGCATGCACCTTGGTCAATTGTTTGTTCAGCGTTTATACATAATCTGTTAGTCTACCATACTGCATTTGGAGCACCTGTGGAAAATAACATCCTAATCTGGGAGCCGACCCAAATAAGATCTCATATGGGCTGAGACCTGTTCTTTTTGTGGGCGTGTATCTTACTGAGAACAAGGCTAATGGTAGACACTCGGTCCATGGTTTCCCGGTTTCTACCATTGCTTTTTGGTTTTTCAATTTGAGAGTCCCATTTAGTCTCTCAACCTTCCCACTGCTCTGTGGATGGTATGGTGTATGTAGGGCTTGACTTATGCCTAGAGCTGACAACACATAGTTCATGATTTCACCCGTAAAATGAGTTCCTCTGTCGCTCTCGATCATCTCTGGAACTCCATATCTGCACACCACCTCGTTGATCAGTTTCTTTGCTGTGGCTACGGCTGTAGCTTTGGTTATTGGAAAAGCTTCTGGCCATCCTGAAAAGAGATCAATACAAACAAGCACATACTCATAGGTACCGACTTTTGGTAATTGAATATAGTCTATCTGCAGTCTCTGGAACGGATATATAGGTCTGGGTGTGTGCTTCTGTGGTACTTTTACAGTTCTTCCAATATTATGTGTTGCACAGATCATGCATCCTTGTGTAAAACTGCTGGCCATCACACTAAACCCTGGAGCATACCAGGTTTTGTTAACCAAGTCCATCATTGCCGTTTTTGATTGGTGAGTTGCTCCATGTGTTATCTGGGCCATCATTGGGAACATTGTCTTAGGCAGGCACAGTTTATTCTGGCACTGCCAGAGGCCATCTTTTCGTAGCGTTGCTCCTTGGGCCGTCCACTTGTCTTTTTCTTCTTCTGTTGCTTGTCCTTGAAGTTTTTGCAGTAGTTCCGGGCTTACAGCTGGTCTTGTTTCCTCTGGATCTTTTATCTGACATACGGCTGCTAACACGGGTAGCTTCTGTGCTGCTTGCTTTGCTGCTTCGTCTGCCAGGGCATTTCCCCTTTTGTCTCTGGTGAACTCACCTTAGTGTGAGCTTTAATTTTTACTACTGCTACCTCAGTAGGTAACATCAGGGTCTCCATCAAGTATTTTACAAAGTCTGCATTCTTTACAGGTGTACCTGCAGAGGTCAAAAATTGTCTTGCCCTCCATATGGGGCCATAATCGTGTGCAATCCCAAAAGCATATCGAGAGTCAGTGTATATATTTGCTGGCTTTCCTTCTGCATGTTGGCATGCTGCTGCCAGGGCCTTAAGCTCCGCTTCTTGTGCTGAGCGGGACGCTGGTAAGGAGGCTGCTTCTAGGACTACATCTTCGGTGGTTACTGCATATCCTGTAAGAAAAGATCCTTCTACACAATACCTTGAACCATCCACAAAGAGTATTAGGTCTGGGTTTTGGAGTGGGGTATCTTTTACATGTGCGAACCCCCGCTGTTTCCTGGGCCATAAGGGCCATACAATCATGTTCATCAGTTTCAGGCAAAAATTGTGACCATACTTTACCTACGTCTTCTCCCCCTTGCTCCAAAGGCAGTAAGGTAGCTGCGTTCAATGTAGTACAGCGGTGTAAAGTAACCTGCTCAGGGAGAAGAAGAGCACAGGTTAATCTCAAATGTCTTGCAGTTGACAAATGCTTCGGCTGTATTTGAGTAAGAATAGCAGTAATATCATGTGGTGCAAAACTTGGACTAGAAATGCCAGGACCAAATCTGAGGCCTTGTTTAACATTGAATTTACAGCAATGATAGCTCTCACACATGATGGGGAACCTCGGGCCACAGGGTCTAGTCTAGCTGAATAACATGCTACCGGGCGCTGCTGTGGTCCATGACTTTGTGTGAGAACCGCAGTGGCATGTCCATTTTGTTCAGTACAGTACAAAGTATATGCTTGCGTAGAGGTACTCCATGGATTGGTGTCACAAGCCGCTACCAAACACAACTCCTCCTCATTCAGCTGATAATCCACAATACTTTGAGAATCTCACTTTTATCAGGTTCTACAAATACTTGATTAATACAAAAACAAATAAAAATAAAACATTCCCAAAAACTTTACATCAAATTAACAATGTCCAGACAAGTTTTGTTTTGCCTTCTCCCTCATCTAAATCCATAAAGACTCGTGTGAGTGATGTCACCTCGCCTCCTGTGTAACTTTGCTGGAGGGGGATGGTCTCTTACACATAAACTAAAATTGTACCTGATCAGTTCCTTCACCCTTCCCCCCTTTGTGGACTCTGCGAGAGTGATGTAGCAGAGTCCAAAACTACATCTCAACATAACACTAATTTAACCCCCTGTAATGTACAACAGCCTGAAACAAAAATGCCTTTTTCCTGACAAACATTTGATCTTTACAATGACATTATTTCTATGTGAAATCAAAAATAAAACAATTGTAGTTAGTTATTCAATAAAACAGAAAATATTATCTCTGATAACATTAATTACTGCAAACCAATAAACAGTATAACGGTGGGGGCACATACATTTTCAAAACCCCGTGTCTCACAGTATCTGTAGTTTAATACATCTGAATTATCAAAACACATGAAATCTGATCACATCATAACACATAATTATCGTAACTTTTATAACCAACAGCGCTTGCGCAAAAGAGAAGAAATTTATTTCGGTTTGTAGACATTACTGATATATATATATATATATATATCTCAGCAGTGCATATTGAAATCCCTTTGTCTCATCAGCCCTGCAGACTGCACCCAGTCAGCCCCCCTCCTCCTCCTCCCAAACACAGCACACTTCAGGGGGGAGGGAGGGGGGTCACACACTCAAAGCTTCTCACAACTTCTCACAACTTCTCACAACTTAACACTTTCAATGCCGGCAAAACAACATACGTATCTGCAATCATTTATCACACCATTGTATAGAAATTATCTACGTTAATGTTTAACCGTACAATCTGACGGCCACCATCTCTATCTTATAATTACGTGTTGTTTCATCAGTGAACTAGACTGGAACTTCTGTAAAATAGAAAAAACACTACAAATGACAAAATTAACAAGGTGATTATTTCATACTGATTTGGATGGGCCGGGCGTGGCCACATCAGGGGCAGGGGGGGGCAGCCTCTCCCATTGGAAACAGTGCGCAGGGGGTTTCCTACCAACAATGAGGACACACTCAACATGAGGTACGGACGCCATTACCGGGCGTCGGCTGGATCAGCATTTAATGTTGTGTCCATTCATTTCAAGAACAAGATTACATTTCTTATCTCACTAGCAGCTGTTCTCCACCTCCCCCTTCTCTTATCACACAAGTTGATTCTAAATTATACCATATGGGAATTTACTATAAGGTCATTTGCAACTTTAAAACAACTACTACTTCTATAGCTTCCTTTGCTTTAAACTTTACTTTATAATATATGAATTTCCTCTGACACTTTTCATCTTTCAGCCATCCACGTTTTGTGTCACAACATTCATTCCATTTTCCTGCGTCTAACCTTCCATGGGATTCTAGACCACATGCTTTCATTAACTGATTCGTTCCTTGCGTTGCCTTTTTACCTCCTCTTTCTGCTACTACCTGTTTGGCTGTCAGTCCTTGTGGGTGCTCATCTCGTAATAGGAACACCAAGTTCCCCATAGTTATAAGTGGTCGCCTATGGGCAGACCCTAAGTTACGTAGGGGGTAATTTTCCTGATAGGTGAATTTCTTCTCACCTATTTTAGACAGTTACTTATCCCTTCGAAACTTCTTAATAGGAACACCAAGTTCCTCATCTGACTGTAAGTGGTGGCCTTTTTTGGCACACCCTAAGTAATTCAAGGGGTAAGTTTCCTGATAGGCAAATTTCTTTCTTGCCTATTTTCGACAGTTACTTATCCACTTGATACTTCTTATTTTGTTACAGATTTTAGCTACTGACAGATGAATTTCTTTCTCATCTATTTTAGACAGTTCTAGTTTCCGTACTTACTCTACTCTGGCCAGAGGATCTTTCCCTTTCACAGTCCTTTTATAACTTTCCTCGTCTGAGACACCACTCAAGGAGATATCCTCCACACCATAAGAATATTCCTAATCCAAATAACAAGGCAAACGTAAAATCAAGCTGTTCTTTTGACATGCCGGATTATCAGATTGCACAAAATTCTGGAATTTTGAGCTGAAAATCAGTGCATGATAATCTCTGCAAGTACCTCAATGCTGTACACACATTTTCTGTATTTTGCCGGATTATCAGATTGCACAAAATTTTCGATTTCCGGGCTAAAATTTAGCCTATCATAATCCCCATAGTCACCTGAAGCATGTACACATGTTTTTGGTAATTTGCCGGATTATCGGAAGTTTTTTCCAAAAACAATTTCCTTATTCTAAAATGCATTTGTGACACAAAACTGGGTTTCTACAACATTCATACAAATACTGTCATGGAGATCAGGCACTTTATCCTGAGGGTAGGATTACATATAGACTTGACCAGATTTTTACACTAAAAATACCCTCATGTGGCCCCTCTATCCCTCAGGAGTACTACCGGGAAGGTGACCTACCAGACAGGAAGGTGCAGAGCAGAGTTTGTAAGAATTAAGTCTTCTTACCTTGCTGCAGCATTGGTCTGCACGTTCCTTCGTCCGGGTGGTCGCCATTCAAGTCCCGGGAGATCCCCTAGGTGGGGTGCCGTCCTTCTGGTCAAGTCCCTGTTTCGGGCGCCATTTTCTGTGATCGCAATTTGAGTCACGTTACGCCTTGATCTCCATGCAGGTTCAAATCAGGTGGGGGGGACGAGCTCGGAGAAGCAACAGATACACTGAGACGTTTCTCAAGGTAAAAATCCTTCTGACTTTATTTGCAGAGACACAGAGTTTATATAGTAAAAATATCACATGAATACGTGCAGACACACATTAATCATTTACATTCTTGTAGTTTCTTCCCTCGTGATTTATGTCTCTATGTACATTGTTCTTATATCTAGTTGTTAATCTGGTGTCTGGTCCTTATCTATCTTAGCTGTATGCCCGAAACTCAAACATCATATAAACAGACTCCTTTGTGTCTGGTAAGTCCTTGTAGGGCCCCAATTTCTACTATCTACAGAATGTCTGCAAATCTATTCCATTACCTTTCAATAATACCCAACATATATTCTAATACATGTTTTCTCTTCAGCATTGCACTCATTGAGGTCCCAGATACATTATACATATATTTATTCCATAACATAGGCAAGCAAGGCTTTGTTGCAACTGCAATTCTTACTTCTTCTTGAAATGTAGGGACGACAGTACATTCCATCACATCCATCTAGTGTACACAGGTAGGTCCATTGTGGCGGGCAGGCGAGCGGGCGGGCTGCTTTATTGGCTGTTTGCTGTTCCCCTACTCCACTCCACTATTTGACTGTTGTGCTGCATCAATCAATCAATCAATCAATCAATCAATCAATCAATCAATCAATCAATCAATCAGTGGCTGGCTCAGGTGCAGCTCTTTAACTTACCTAAAAGGGAGGGCGGAGAGAAGACAAGGAAGGTGAATGAGGTGTTCCAATGTGAAATGCCGGAAACACAGAAACACAGACGACACACAACAAGAGGTGGCAATCTATTCATTAATTGCATTTAATCAATGAGCTCATTATCACTCATGCATTGTCCAACAGGTGTTGAAATAATGGGATTAAAAGGGCAGATCCCTTCAGAAAGACAGAAACAATAGCAAAGACAAAAAACACTTTTGGAATCTGCTTTTAGTCAACACATAAGGAAAGGGTGCACCGGTCCTGGAAATACTGCAATACCAGGTCAATGCGTGGAGTGGACAGAGCAAGCTCTATTTCCATCTCCCTGTTCTAAAAATCCATTTAATATATGGTCCCCAGATAGGGGACGTATCAGATATTAAACTGATAAGAACAGATACTACACTTGATCTTAGCCAAAAGGCCGAGAAGCGATAACCCGAACGGGCCGCGCGTTGCCCGAGCCTGCCCGATACTGCTGTTCAGCCCTTGCAGCGATTCAGCCTACTTCTAGGCAATTCCATGGGGCCCTGCAGGCTCACACACTCACAGCTACACGGGAGGTGAATAAAGGCCGGAGAGGAAGCCAGACAGGATTTGCTTCTTTTGCTTGCACCACAATGCAGTGCTGAAAGAGGAGGAATCTACATAAAAACGCCTTCCTGGCAACGCCCAAATGCCCTGCTGCCATGCAGATAAACACTGGCAGCGGCAGCAAGTGCATGCCCACAGCCACCCCTTGTTCCTTCACACCTTGTATCAGCTGTAATCCAGTCCAGTCCAGTGCTGCCTGCTGAGCAGCACTGACCAACACTGCCTGGGCCCAGGCTTTTATCTCTGAGGCCCCATTATGATGTCAGAAAGCTGGCTCTGGAATCCTGAGGGCTCCACTATGACACGTGCAAAGTTCCGTCTGAACTTTATATAAGACGGTGAGGCTCAGTCAGTCACTCAGTGTTGCCTGAGAGGGCAACACTGCAACAGCCGGCCGCCAGGCTGTCTTTTTTTTGCACAGCTAGTTGCCTCCAGGAGGCCACAAGAGGGAGACAAGGGACTGCAAAATGGAAAATAGGCATCCACCAACTTTACAGACAACTTCTCCTTGCTCCTACAACCTCCATCCTTGCACAGTTTGTTATTCTTCTAGGTAACATAGTAACAAATCCAAATTGCTGCTCTCTTTGTAGGCAAGCAAGGCTTTGTTGCAACTGCAATTCTTACTTCTTCTTGAAATGTAGGGACGACAGTACATTCCATCACATCCATCTAGTGTACACAGGTAGGTCCATTGTGGCGGGCAGGCGAGCGGGCGGGCTGCTTTATTGGCTGTTTGCTGTTCCCCTACTCCACTCCACTATTTGACTGTTGTGCTGCATCAATCAATCAATCAATCAATCAATCAATCAATCAATCAATCAGTGGCTGGCTCAGGTGCAGCTCTTTAACTTACCTAAAAGGGAGGGCGGAGAGAAGACAAGGAAGGTGAATGAGGTGTTCCAATGTGAAATGCCGGAAACACAGAAACACAGACGACACACAACAAGAGGTGGCAATCTATTCATTAATTGCATTTAATCAATGAGCTCATTATCACTCATGCATTGTCCAACAGGTGTTGAAATAATGGGATTAAAAGGGGAGATCCCTTCAGAAAGACAGAAACAATAGCAAAGACAAAAAACACTTTTGGAATCTGCTTTTAGTCAACACATAAGGAAAGGGTGCACCGGTCCTGGAAATACTGCAATACCAGGTCAATGCGTGGAGTGGACAGAGCAAGCTCTATTTCCATCTCCCTGTTCTAAAAATCCATTTAATATATGGTCCCCAGATAGGGGACGTATCAGATATTAAACTGATAAGAACAGATACTACACTTGATCTTAGCCAAAAGGCCGAGAAGCGATAACCCGAACGGGCCGCGCGTTGCCCGAGCCTGCCCGATACTGCTGTTCAGCCCTTGCAGCGATTCAGCCTACTTCTAGGCAATTCCATGGGGCCCTGCAGGCTCACACACTCACAGCTACACGGGAGGTGAATAAAGGCCGGAGAGGAAGCCAGACAGGATTTGCTTCTTTTGCTTGCACCACAATGCAGTGCTGAAAGAGGAGGAATCTACATAAAAACGCCTTCCTGGCAACGCCCAAATGCCCTGCTGCCATGCAGATAAACACTGGCAGCGGCAGAAAGTGCATGCCCACAGCCACCCCTTGTTCCTTCACACCTTGTATCAGCTGTAATCCAGTCCAGTCCAGTGCTGCCTGCTGAGCAGCACTGACCAACACTGCCTGGGCCCAGGCTTTTATCTCTGAGGCCCCATTATGATGTCAGAAAGCTGGCTCTGGAATCCTGAGGGCTCCACTATGACACGTGCAAAGTTCCGTCTGAACTTTATATAAGACGGTGAGGCTCAGTCAGTCACTCAGTGTTGCCTGAGAGGGCAACACTGCAACAGCCGGCCGCCAGGCTGTCTTTTTTTTGCACAGCTAGTTGCCTCCAGGAGGCCACAAGAGGGAGACAAGGGACTGCAAAATGGAAAATAGGCATCCA